>NC_058160.1:19138431-19438789 GCF_020080835.1 Cotesia glomerata
AGGCGTGGGTTCGAACTCGGTGTGAGCTGAAATTTAATTTTCAGTGAACATCGGTGCTCGTAACTCATGCCGGGCTGTACAGGTTTGGGTTTTTCGATGGTTTCCCCAAGCCCTGTGCTACCGGTGGGGCACAGGCAAATGCGTGCAGTTTCCCCAAAGTCGGCCCATCGCCGCATTACTCTCCAGGCTGAAAAAGTATGTAATACCGCCAAACTTATTCTGCCAAACTTAATGTACCGATCAGCCTGGAGTCCCCTTCCGGTCTCGGCCGGACCCCCATCGAGACAGAAGTCTGAAAAGCGGGGTTAAAATAAAAAAAAAAAAAAAAAATAACTATTTACCGATGACTTTGTAATCGAATTTGTGCAGTATTTTTTAACTTATAATTGCACTTTAAACATTGAGCAATATTTTTACCATTTAACTTTTCAATCTTTAACAATTTTCTTTAAAAATGATTGATAAATTTTTTTTTTTAATGCACTCATTTTGAGATAAAATTAAAAGTTTAGATTAGTTATTGCGAAAACTGTTGAAAGACGGTTAGAATTTTAAAAATGTACAATGTCCAATGATAACCACCAGGTGGCATACAAATCGACGTATAATACCGGAATTTAAGTATTTTACGTAGTTTACGTAAAATACGTAGGAAACTGCTCGTTACGCGTAACTGCTCACCCCTGCCTATAACTTACTCTGCAAATAGACGTCAAAACTTGCTGTACAAGTATTTCCGTCAAATTGTAGTAAAGTTGAAAGGAAATTTAACTACAAGTTTGATTGTTAACTTGTATTCAAGTTGCGGCCGTAGACTTTCGTCAATTTGCTTACAACTGATGTTTAGTGAAGAATTACCGACAACGTCCCTGATAGCCACACTTACTATAAAAATACTTGTAGTATAGAAAGTTTGGTCAAAGTTAACGTTAAGTTCACTCCAAAACTTGTACAGTAAAAGTTATATACAATTTGTGTTGAAGTTGTATAGTAACTTAACGTTAATCTACTGCCGCAATTTGAATCCAAGTTTTAACCAACTTTTAATCTATAAAAAAGTTATTGTTAAGTTAGAATGATTTTTTAATAAAAAATTACTGTAAAATTCATAGAAAAATTAATGTTACTTTAAGTTATATTTATTTGGACCTTCAAGTTGATTAGCAAACCATGATTTAAAAAAGTTTTTTGCAAGTTAATTGTCAATCACTTCTTATAAAAAACTAATGAAAAATAATAGGACGATCAAAAAAATTTTAATGCTTTGTAAATAATTTTATAAAAGGTTTCAGAGTATTTCTATATTCAAGAAAATTAAACATCACATAATTTCAGATATTTATTTTTATTAATAAATTATTAAAACATTTTTACATTTTTAAAGCTAAAATGAAAATTAATTTAGCTGGCATTTGATAATTTTAGGAATTTTTTTTTAACAAGTAAATTATGGTAAAAAATAATTAGAAAAAAAAATTGACATGTAGAAATTTATAAAAATTAAAAATGCAATTTTTTATAAATAATTTTTTGGAACAAATTTATTTGTTAAAAAAAAATTACAAAATAGTCAAGTGATTGCTAACTTCAATGTCATAGCTAAAAACAAAAAACTATTAAATTAATTCAATTCACTCACTTTATATTCATAATTGCAAATACAATTTTACATTTTATACATTATAGAAATATTGTGTCAGGTAAGGTAAAAGCCCCAATAGATGATCACGTACCAGTATATGATCACTCCATGTATCTGTATATCTATATTCACAAGTACCCTGATAGCCACAGTTTCAGACCAACCAAGTTGGTGTCAGATAGTTGCCACCAACTTAGCGACAACTTGCGGTCAACTTCCGAATTTGTAACTGTTGGCGCCAAGTTGGCTACAAGTTTCTGAGAAAAAAGAGACCAATCTACTGCCGCAATATGTCGCCAAATTTCTTGAGAAACTTATCGTCAACTTGGTGTGAAAAAGTTTCAGAGCAACTTTTGCCGACAACTTGGTGAACAAGTTGACACCAACCGAGTTACTTTCCAAGAGTTGCCGCCAAGTTGGTGACAAGTTGCGGCAGTAGATTGACAGAAAGTTGCGGCCAACTTGGCTATCAGGGTATAGGTATACAAATACATGGAGTGATCATATACTGGTACATGATCATCTATTGGGGCTTTTACCTTATAAGTGACTAAAAACATAATCGCGATGTCTGTCTCAGATGGCTCATTTGATAATGAGCTTCGCTCGTAACCAGACAATTCGGGTTCAACTCCCCGGTTTAACCATCAATTATTGATTTTTTTGTCACGTCAGTAGTAAAAAATTTTTACTGTGCTTCGTTTTTTTACCGATAAATTACCTACCGATGTAAAAAAGAGACAAATTCTGATAACCTGCCATATCAATGAGTATTTTCACTCGTTTTGTCCAACTTCACTAAAAGTTCACATCAAGACTTTTACTACAACATTTTGATAAAAGTTAAAGTCAATTTCCAGCCCTAGATTGTATAAAAGTTGGATTGCAATTTAACGTTAACTTTTATAATTGGATGGCTATCAGGGTAACTGCTGGAAGTCAACTATACTTTCTGAGAAAGCGCTGGTTATCAGGGAGCACAAAATATATATAAATATATATTTATTAGCTTACGGAATATTCACCTGACAAGTCTAACTAGAGTTTTAAGGACATTCAAGTTGGTAGAATATCAATTCCTTAAAAGATAGCACTAAATGTAGAGGTTGAAAGTAAAGTTATCAAACTGACATTGCAATAAAGGAATTGTAAATAATGTGTGAATACATATGTTAATATATAATAATTTGTTCAGTTTTGTGGGTGGTTGGTACCGATAATTACGGTGAATTTTTTGCAAAAATTATTTTTACATCTTAATTCTTTGACAATATCATTTTTGGACATTTATACACAGGTACAGCTAAACATATATATATATATATATATATATATATATATATATATATATATATATATATATATATATATATATATATATATATATATATATATAAATACATCACGTATGTATGCGTGTGTGTATCTGGAGAATATACTTGTACATACACACAGTTTTTAGTGCATATATATGTGAACAAATAGTAGTGGATATTTTTTAGTTCATAGCGAATGGATCACTTGAATAATAAGAGTCCTATAATGTATCTATCATTGTTAAAAGACTACTACTAAATGCTACTGAATTCTAACCTAAACATCGGCTGCATACGGCAATCACCAAGGTAAATTTAAACCTTATATTTCATGATAAATAATTTGAATCTCAGTCAATTAAAAGACGATTGTTTAGTTTCACGGTCACCTAGTTTTTTAGCCCTAAATAATCGAAAAATCAACTTATTCAAGTTTTTTTTTTGTTTTTCATTGCAGCAGATTTTCGATTATTCAAGTTTTAGACTTTTTATGATCGTGAAACTGAACAATTTTCAATTAAAGAGCTAAATGTACTATGCGATTACTTATTTAAAATGCAATTATTCTTACAGACTTTGTTCATGTTAAATGTTACTTTCATATTCAATTATTTCAGCATTATTCGAGCATCAATTTAAAAAACAAAAAATTTCTTTGTCTTTATTGGATACTTGAAATCAAATTGTTCTAGTTTTTTTTACCCTCATTGATGTTGGAGGAATACGGTTTAGATGTTTGCCTGTCAGGGGGTTAATATCGAACCATATCTACTTATATCTCAGCAAATTCAATTTACAAATAATATTTTAATCAATGTTGTGAAATTATCTTATTTTTCATAAGATTATTAGAAACTGTACTTTGAGATCAAAAATCATTTGTCGATTTAAAATGAGATATTACATACATATTTTTTTTCATTTATTTGTCGTTTGTGACGTTGCTGAGAGAACTAATAAAATTTATTCAAAAACACGATTGTCTCTAATTAACAAAGCTATTTTTTTCTTTGACCGACTGTATTTTTATAAATTAAAGTTTTTTTTGCCTTTAGTCAAGTGACTACTGAATCTAATTCAAGTCAACAGATGGACATTCCATCTTCCCACATGGTCGAGAGATTTCCCATCTTTGCATAAGTTCGATGGAAATCCATCGAACTTGAATACTAGTAAAGTTACCTGGCTTGGTAACCGACCCCATATATTTTTTCAAGGTTTGTCTTTGCTCTCATTTAGTTTCTTTCATTCAATTAACATCTTGATAACTCGAACAGATACTAAAAGCTTCCAGCTTTACTAGTATTCTAGTTCGATGGATTTCCATCGAACTTATGCAAAGAGGGGAAACCTCTCGACCATGTGGGAAGATGGAATGTCTATCTGTTGACTTGAATTAGATTCACTAGTCACTTGACTAAAGGCAAGAAAAACTTTAATTTATAAAAATTGTCTCTAATAATGAAGATGTTTTATGGGTTGGCCATATTAATCCTATTTTCAAAAATTTTAGTTTTTTGATCACTTTTCAAATTGGGTATTAATCAAAGTAATATAAAAGCTTCCGAGAATTTCTCATATAATTTTTAATCTCCCGCTAGGAAAATCAATGATCTTCAAAAAATCGGGAAGTTATTGTTTTCACCCCGATTTTCGAAAATCGAGTTTTGATCTTTATCTTTATCGCTCTCTAGCGTTTAACAACGCTACTCTCCACGCGCGTGTGTGTGTGTGTGTGTGTGTTTGTATGTAAACATGCAAACATCTTACAACTTTGTAACATAGTATCTGATGGAAAAGCGGTTTGCGGCATCTGAAAGGGCTTCGCTGAACTTAGATGTTCTGTGAATTAAAACCGAATTGGCACGGTAGATTCTAAGAAAATGTCGAAAATTCGAGTTTTTTTAATTAAAAAAAAAATGATTTTTTTGGAATTACTTCAAAATTTAAGTTTCGATCGGCTCTACGATCTAATCAGCTCTTCTACTCAAAAAATGCCATCGATCAGCTTGAAAAAAGTATAATTTTTCTTTACATCTTGTGAACTAATTGAGATTTATAATTTAATAACCATAAATAGCAAAAATACTTTGAATAAGAAAAAATTAAAGTAATAAAAATTTTATTACAGGTAAAATATATTGGAATTTTTTTACATTACTATGAAAAAATATTACAGAAATAAGCACTGATGCGTTTCGGCAATTTAAGTAAAGTATATCAAACAATCGGAAGGACGGCTTACCGTTACTTAGACTATTGAATGAATAGAAGTCCTTTAAACTCAGTCATATTATTTGTGACATGTATCTATAAAATGTAATTGGCTTACATAAACACTAATACAATAGATAATTTGGTAATGCACTATTTACCAATAAGAACGTTCATCATCATAAGAAGTATGAAAATTTTATAAGAGGTTGAAAGGTTTTATATCAAGCAGTGAGTCGATAATAATAATTTGATGATGAATCTATACTGATATGATAACAAAAGTAGGGTTCGTTTACTTGTACTTATGTAAAGGATAATTCTCTTAAATCAAAAACTACACTATTCATGAACAGTAAAAGCTATAAATTGAATGCTAAAAAAAAATCAATTCATTTAACAAAATTTTTTTCTTTAAAATTTTACTCTTACTACAAAATATTTAATTCTTTAAAGAAGGGTTTACATTTTTCCTCTCTCTCGCCCTCTATTGGACAAACGAAAGTATCTCTGTCATACTTGTACAACAAATAGAATCTTAAAACGCATTTTATGCATAAATAAATGAAAATTTTCCAAAAAAGCGCTTCGCTCTTCGATAGATAATTTAATTATCTATCGATGAGCGAAGCGTTTTTTTTCGAAATTTTATCACATACATGAGAAAAACACGTTTGAAAATCAACTATAAACCGCTCTTAACATCAAGAATAATAATTGAATTCTATTTTCACCGATGCGCAAATCAAATGAACTGACCAATGATTAATAAAATCATTGTTTTATTTTACAAGTAACAACGCAATGTAATACAATTCTTATTTAATTTAGAGCTTAAACTTAGAGGCTTAGCATTGAATAATTCGGTATAAGTAACAACACATATACTATAGTATTACTGCGCAGAGTATAGGTCTTGAACTGACTTACATTTTGATAATCACAAGACGTGGTATTTTGACTATATCCCGGGAATAAATGATCAGACCTGACCATTCCTGTTCATGTATGATCAGGCCTGAAATTAGACATGTTCATGCCTGTCCATGCCTACTCTACGGTACACGGAAAAAAAAATTTCGTTCTGGTAACCTAACTGTAGAGTTACCACAACTATACACAGTTTACTATTTGTTGTAGAGTTACAGTAACATAATGTTATTTAGTTCTGATAACTCAATGTTGTTGAGCTCTCAGAGCCAAACGGTATAGTTGGGAGCGCCCTACGTTGCACACTAGTGGAGTGCGCTGACATATTTCATAACCTTCTAAAATGACAAACAGAATTATTTTGTTACTCATCCATATTATTAAAAATATATGAGGACAATTAAGTTTCCAGTTTATTTATTTAAGGAAGTCCTTTCGCTCCAGTTGAGTCATAACAACTGTAGTAGTAAATTTTCAATAAATTAAAATACAAAACCCATAAAAATTCCTCAAATTAAAAAATAAATAGTATATGAGGCATTAATCGTTGAAATTTTGAAAATTAAAAAAAAAAATAGTTAAATACAAAAATTAATTTGACTGTTGTAAATCAGCTGTTAGTAACCTGTCCGTGATTTGGCAACGCTTTATTTCGATTGTTTACATTTCTATTTGCACAATATAACCTTAACCGTGTTTAACTTTTTGCAGTCAGTGTAAATAAATAAATTAATTAAAAATGTTTAGTCACAAAACCATAACATTCTAATGTCTCATGGCAGGAATGCTAGTATTTTTTAATTATTGTTTTATTTTTCAATTATGAATTATGAAAATTTGCTAACAATAAATTAACTAATAAGTATGCATGAAAAACATAAGCGCGTTAAAGTTTAGTTTGAATTTATTGAATGGTCTGAAGCTCGCGCGCTACGCAACGTTGCCAAATCTTTTGACTCCATTTTATAGTAGGTAACTTGAGAATTTTTTGTGATTTTTAAATATTAATTTCTCAATAAATATCTCGGTAACTGATATATTTTATTGCAAAAAAAAGAAACCTGAATATTTCGAAAATCTGATTTTTTAGTTTTACTTCATCTAATCCATGACTGATAGTATAATTCGAGAAATACTGCAAACGTCTGATTTTCTCGTAAGACTCTGAACAAATACTAACATTTAAAAATTTTATTTTTTCAAAAATTTGTCCGGTAAAGTATAATTTAAACCTCACTATAAGATAAATAAGGACCTTAACTATTAGAAAAAAATTAAATTTACTCATAATCTAATGTTTTTTATTTTACATTGGCGGCGAAAGGACCTCCTTAAGGAAATAGGTTTTTTTTTTTTGTCAAATTGAATTTCGTTAGAACAGTTTTGTATTTATGGTTTTTCAAGGTTCATTTGCAGTGACTGTTAATTAAATTCATTAGTTGAATATATTGTGATAAGTAATAAGTTATCGGAATACATTAAAAAGACCCCATTTAACACAAAATAAAATTTGTTTTCGTTTATTTATCTTTTCTTGTGCATATACGGTAGTGATTTTATGTTCAATATTTATTCATATAATCAAGAAAATAAGATAATTTTGTGACGACCATATTTTTATTTTACAAATAATTTTTATTTGTAATATAAGTTCTATTATTATTTTATTTCTATTATAATACTATTCTTATTTGTCATATACAATTATTGTTGGAAATATAAATTCGTTCTGTCGCATTTATTTATTAAATTATCAATGCTAAATCGTAAAAAAAATTATTAATCAAACTGCCAAAAATTTGTTATAGTCTCAGAACGATCCTGTAGAGTTGTGAGAGGTAAATAACGTTTAGCTCTCAGAGCTCAATGATGTAGAGTGGCAGGAGCAAAACGGTATTGTTACCATAAGAAAACGTTAACCTACTGGAACTTTTTACAACTAACTAACTACTATAGAGTTCCTATAGCAAAATTTTTTTCTCCGTGTAGGTTTTTAATGATAATCAAAATACTTTTATTTATGAAGGGGGTATTCTGGTCTAGAAGCCTAAATTTTAGGCATTTTTCAAACTAACAAAAATGAAAAACATTTTTAGTATCCGTTTTTTTATATGATGTTTATTGACATTTCAAGAATATAAAAAAAAAAACTAAAAAAAAAAAAATGATAAATTTGACAAATTACAGGCCTTACAAATACAGGTTGACATGATTCCAGCCCTTGTAGTGAAATGAAACAAAAAAAATTGAAAAATTCTCAATCTGTAAAGATGTCGCTATCGCGTTGACCTTAGCCAAAAAAAAAAAAAAAAATTCACAAAATGGCGTCGACATAAAGAATCAATTTTTTTTTACCCCTTTTTTTTACCTTTTCGAATTTTTTAAAAATACTCCAAATTGAAATCTTTCAAAATCCAAGGCTGACGCGATAAAGAGATATATAAAGCAGATTCCTACCAAATTTCAAAGGAATCGATGCGGTAGAACTTGAGATATCATGTCAACCACTTCAAAAAAAGTAGTTTCGAGAAAATCGCGTTTAAAGTTTGAGAAACAATTTCAGTAAAATAACTCATAATAATATTTAATATTCACTTTGGATTAATCGCGAATCCCAGATCCATAAATTAGGCCTTCTTCTACTTCCTACTCGATGTTTTGCGAAGTTCTTTCTGCTAATCGAGCTGTTCTGCCTTCTTTTGAAGAAGCAGAAGCTCACAAAAGCAGAAGCAGCTGCGTCACAAAATCCACTGTATCTTTGAAAATAATTCGAATTTTGAAAAATCCACTTAAAGACATATTTTTAAGGGTCAAACTTTGGAAATATGCAAAAAAAAAAAAATCAAATTTTTCAAATTTCTAGACCAGAATACCCCCTTAAATAATAAAATATACCGTTTATTGATAATTTACAAATTTATTAATAGAAATTAATGTACATACACTGAACATATTCAAAAATTTTTTCTTAACATATTTGGTTCTTAGCATGAACAGGCCGGGACAGGTATGATCAGTGTGGCCAGATCGTGCGATTTTTTTACCCCCACTTTGTACCGCTTTTCAATGTAGTCAGATGAGAGTGGCCTACAAAGTGGGGGTAAGAAAAGAGCACGTTCTGGCCACACTGGGTATGATCGGGCTTGAGCGTATTTAACGCTTGAGACATGAACAGGCATAATCAGGCCTGAGTGTATTTAACGCTTCAGGCATGAACAGGCACGGACAGGCATGACCATGTCTAATTTCAGGCCTGATCATACATGAACAGGCATGAGCAGGTCCAATTACAGGCCTGATCATACATGAACAGGCATGGTCAGGTCTGATCATTTTTTTCCGGGTATAGATCTGATCAAACTTGCATAGTCATAGATGTGATAAAAATTTTTTCTTTGACGAAAAAAATTTTTTTGGTCATCACAAAATGTGCAAAATTATTTTTATCAATACGTTTAAATAATTTTGAAATAAAAAATTTTTTACATTTCGTATGGGATGTTTTGGTCTGCTCTGCTCCTGCCTAATATTAAAATCATTACTTATTTTATTATTTAAATAATTGTGATGTTATAATGAGATTCGGTTAAATAAATAAATTAGGACTATCAAAATATATTATAAAATCAATTTTTATATTATATTTATGATAAACTTATTTAATACGCTGTGTACTTCATAAAATTATTGTCTCATAAGATAGCAGCACAGCAGGCGGGAACTTTAAGGCGCACGGATATCACCAAAGTTAAGCAGCATTGAGTGTGGTTAATAGTTGGATGGGTGACTACTGGTGTTATAGCCGTACAATTATATGTAATCATTTTTTTTTTTTAAATTCATTATAGAGAATTGCGTATGACTCTATCAAGTACTATATCCATAAAATTAAGCAAAATAATTAATTAAAAGTAACAGTGGGCTTTCAGACCTGACCATGGCTTCAGGCCTGATCAGATCAGGCATGGTCATTTTTTATGTCTGATCATGCCTGTTCATGTCTGATCAGATATGATCATTTTTCCCCGGGTTTTAGGATTTTATCTTCAAATAACCATAACACATATCGATAACATATCGACCCGCTAAATCCAAATAACCATAACATATCGACCCGCTAAATCCGAATTTGAGGTCAGTTTAACCCGTACACCATCAAATTTTCGAGAAAACTTTGAAAAACCGAAAAAAATGACGAAAATCGGCAGTTTAGGCGATTTAAAATGATTTAAAAATTTTTTTTTACCTAAACTAAGCATGATTTTTATGTATTTAGACTCGCTTAATACTTATCTGAAGTTTATTTAGACCACAAGCCATTAAAAGTTTAAATAAATTCCAAAAAACCCTGAAAAATTGAAAAAAAAGGTAAATCGAAAAGTTAACTTATGAATCACTAAACTAGAACTCTTAAATATGAAGCAGATAATTTTTAAAATGAAAATCAATAATTTTCAGAAATTGGAAAGTTAATGGTCTCACCCACATTCTCGAAAATCGAGTTCTTACCAGATCTCTAAGTTTTGAGGTTCTGGTATGCTATTTTGCTAACGCTCAAAAAACTTTCTATTACAAAGTTCTCTTTAAGCTCACACATACCACTTTTATCCATCTTCGAACTCCAATAACACTTTTTTTAAACATACAAATTTCGAAAAACTTAAAAGTTATTAAAACAAAAAAATATTTTTTTGAAAATCTTATATTTAAGATAGGGTAAATTTTCCAGTAGTTGACCGCGCACCAGTAGTTGACCGCTTTCATAAGAAAGTCCAAAAATTGTTATTAACTGCATTTTTTAAGACCTTGAAATTTATTTTTAAGTATTGTTGAACTTATAATCATTACAATGAATAGGTATTCCAAATTTTATTCAATTTTTAGAACATCGAAAATAATTTATGAAAATTTCTCACTGCATGATCTGACTAAAATCGATCAGTCACTATAGTAGAGTATCTGAGAGGTGACTACATGCTTTAGTTAAAAAAAAAGTTCCTATTAGGTTAATCTTGTCAAATTAACTTCTGAAGTAGTCTTTGATAGTTTCTTAACAAATCTTTTAATAAGATTTTACAAAAATAATCAAATAAATACCAATTCAATCACTGGTCAAATGCTGGTACAATAAAACACCGTTATACCATCAATAAATGACTTCGGTCATCTATTGGAACCTGCTATTTTTCAAAATTCAATTTATTCGTCCAGTACCCGTACAAATAGTCACTCCGTTTTCAAAATACCAGTAGTTGAACGCATGCACAGTTGTAAGTTTCTAACCTATATAAAATAAAAATAAAAATATTTTTATGTGATAATTTAATGTTTACATGAGTGTTGTTATTTAAAATAATTTATAATTATTAAATTATTAGTAATAAAGAAGTATTTATACTTAGTGTTTAATGTGTTTCAAATAAGATGACTGTTGAGTCAAATTTAAATTCGTACACTGATGGAAGGATTTATTAGCTATTAATAAATTAATTTATTTAAAGACAATCATTTCATTTATTAAATTTTAATAAATATTTTTTAACATTCAATAAATATTTATTTAGGAGAGAAGTACATTTATTAATAGTTAATAAGTATTTATTAATAGTTAACAAATATCTATTAAAAGTTAATAAATATTTTGTTGAGTGAATTTGTTTCGCTTGCAATGCCATATGATATGAAGATTGCTTATAAACAAAAATCATCTTTATAAATTATTTGAATTAATTATATTACTTTATAATAACGTTTATTGTAACATACCGAATTTTATCACAGCTCATAATTATCTTTTGTATTTTAAAATATTAAAAACGTTAATATATTTAGCGAATTGAATTATTATCATGTATTCCAGCTGTAAGGTTATAAAAAGTGTCAAAAAAAAATTGCTATTTTTGCTTTTGATTTTAAATAAATATATGTTAATAGTTAACAAATATTCATTAACCATTAATAAATATTTATTAACAGTTGATAAATCGTATTTAATAAATAATTTATTAACTGTTAATAAATATTTATTAAACCCTATGATGTTAACAAATCATTTATTAACAGTTGATAAAGCTTATTAAATATAAACAAATCCTTCTATCAGTGTAACAAGTTTAAATATGAATTTTTTTGTTGGCATTAGAAATAGATAGACATAAATTTACAGTAATTAATGGTTTATTTTAAATAAAAATTATTTTTAATAATTGCATACGTGCACCTCAAAAAAATATTTTGCTCTTGTCATTACTGAATATAAGTTTTATTTACTAATCTATTACGTTTTTATTATTATTAGTTTTGTTCTAAACTAGATGAATTTTGTTTACTAATAATACAAATCTAATTTAAATAAATAAGTATAAAAACTGTTCCGTCGTACGATTAGTTTTATCAGAAAAATTTAAATTAATTAAATAATTTTATATTTTTTATTTGTATAGTCGAAAATTATTATTTAAATTTGGTAAATAATATAAATAATATATTTTATGTTAAATTAAAACCCGTATTTTTAAGTATTTCATGTTATCTAGAAAAATGTTCATTCATTTGTTTAATTTTATTTATGGCTGTAAATTTCCCAGCCTATGTATTGCAATACCAGTCAAGAAAATTTTTTGCTTTTTTATATTTCAGTTACTTTCTAGCTTTAGAATAGAAAATGAGTTTTTAATGGTAATTTTTGGGATATTTTCTTAAATAGTTTTTAATCTGCTTATGGTCATAAATTTGATACCTGGGTTATATTACTTTGGGTTATTACTTTTGGTAAATTTTGTATTTTAATCTTTAAATTGCCGACTAAGTTTAGAAATATTTTGTAAATCTATTATAAAAAATTGCGATTGTTATTAACAAAATAAGATTAAAAAAAAAAAGATATTTAGTTTTTCGTCAATAACTTTTAAAATAATGATATTTAAGGAATTTTGAAAAAAGATCCTGAAAGAGGGGGAAATTTCCAATAAAAAAGTCCTCACTCCCGGAACTCTATCTATATTATTTATAATTTTTTTTTAACGCTGGAAATAGGGCTCCGCGAGGACGTTACGGCATAGGCGCGCCGTCTAAAAAGCCGGTATATCACCTAAAATAATTTTTTTTTAATATTAAATAACAATTTAAAAATTTGAATAAATTATGGTGTAATCTAGACACTTGAACGAAAATAACCTCGGTGAAAAAAAATTTTTTTGTCGATTTTTCAAAAAGTTACACCATTGTTAATTAACTAATTTTTTTCCAATCTCTGTTTTTATAAATTACGGCATAAAAGTTTAAATAATTGGTCTATAAATTTTTCGCTTCGTGGAGCTCTTCTTACTTAGGTACTTAATAAAGTTATGCAAAAAAAATTTATTAAAGTTTATTATTTTGTTAATTATAATTTTTTTAAATGAACTAAAAATGAAATTTCTAAAAAATGTTATCAAAAAAATTTTTTTTTGGTAATATCTTATTATTGCTGTTTTTGCATCTAATATAAGTATTGATTAACATTGGAAAAAAAATTTTTACGTCATTTGTTAAGAAATTGTTTATAAACAAATAGACTATTTTGGGATTAAAAAAAAAATTTTCTTTACTATCTTATTGCATAGGTGAAATGATGATTTAAAAAAAAAATTTTTTTTCTTAAATAAATTTTTTTATTGTTTATAATCGTTTTTTTATATTTCAATTGTTTAAATAATTAGTTGAGAAATTATTTTATTCTTAAAAATCATCATTGAACCTTTTCAATGGAAAACCAGAGAAGTTAATTTTTTTTATAAATAATTTAATTGTTTATTAACTTAACAATTTGTTATAAACAAATAATACTAACCGTTATATTTTTTTTCGAAAACGTCAAAAAATTACAAAAACAACCATACATAACAAAGTATAGAACAAAATTTTTTTGTATTATTAACAGCACTTTTAAATATTATATAATAATGAAATTACAGCCGTTACATAATTTTCCAAGTTATAAATTGTTATAACTTTTAAACTATTAGAGATACGGTAAAGAACATTCAAGTCATTTTTGTAAAGGATTTATTTATCTTTAAAATGAATTCAAAATCGATTCTATAACTATTATTTATTAGTTGTTATAAGCATTTATTTAAAAATCGATAAAAAAATTTTTTTTCACCGAGGTTATTTTCGTTCAAGTGTCTAGATTACACCATAATTTATTCAAATTTTTAAATTGTTATTTAATATTAAAAAAAAATTATTTTAGGTGATATACCGGCTTTTTAGACGGCGCGCCTATGCCGTAACGCCCTCGCGGAGCCCTATTTCCAGCGTTAAAAAAAAATTATAAATAATATAGATAGAGTTCCGGGAATTAGGACTTTTTTATTGGAAATTTACCCCTCTTTCAGGATCTTTTTTCAAAATTTCTTAAATATCATTATTTTAAAAGTTATTAACGAAAAACTAAATATCTTTTTTTTTTAATCTTATTTTGTTAATAACAATCGCAATTTTTTATGTGCTAATATACTCTTAAAAAACATTTTTCTAGACGTAATTCCGAATTGAATGAGCTATCGCACATATTTTTAGGAGCTTTATTTCTATTTAACACGTTTTTGAATTTGTTGACTAGACTATATCGCCCATCCGAACAAAAACAGTTTCACTGTAAAAAAATCGCGCCAAGTCCACGTTCATAAGACTATTAAGAAAAAAAAATTTGTTTTTTTCTTTACAAAAATATATAAAATAAAAAAATAAAAAAATCCAAGTAACCGATATGATTGTTTATGATTTTCGGAAATTAAAAAAAATTTTGTTATAAATTTAAAAATTAAGAAAAAAATTTTGGAACGTATTTAGTGTGCGCGGTTGCAAAATTTAAAAAAATTGAAATACACAATGACGCACACCAAGTACGTTCCAAAATTTTTTCTTAATTTTAAATTTATAACAAAATTTTTTTAATTTCCGAAAATCATAAACAATCATATCGGTTACTTGGATTTTTAATTTTTATTTTATATATTTTTGTAAAGAAAAAACAAATTTTTTTTCTTAATAGTCTTATGAACGTGGACTTGGCGCGATTTTTTTACAGTGAAACTGTTTTTGTTCGGATTTTAGTATTTTTTGTATTTATAATAAAAATTTACAATTGGTACCAACTTAATTAAATCTCGCGTTGGTTGCATTTTTTTATAGCAAACTATCCCCTTGAATCTACAGTTTATGTAAAAATAATTCCAGCGCACCCTGGCGGGTGTAGATGCAAGCTGTGAAATATCTATTTTTAACTGTAGTTTCCCATCTAATGAAGGATTACTATGCATTCTCGAATTATTTAGTCTGTGGCAGATCACTTTGCCCATCGAAAAAAAAGTCAGGATCGAAATTTTTGCGTTGCTATAGTTTGTGCTGATTAAATTTAATAATTTCAAGTAGATTAATTGTTATAAGTGAATATAATTAATTAATAACAGTCAAATAAAGTATGAATTACTGTTATAATATACAATTTAGGAAAAAAAAGTACCGTAGAATTAAATAAAATTTTGCAACCTCAAAATACCGTTCTGCTTACAGTAAACACAATCTGGGTCTGGTGGGGCCCTTAAGAATACCATAAACAGTATTATAATTGGTCAAGCCGTTCACGAATTATAAGAGGCTTACACACAAACACACACACACACACACACACACACACACACACACACACACACACACACACACTCACACACACACATTTATGCTCGTAAAAATAGTCATAATTGTTTCCTAGGATCTCAAAGAGGAAGATTTTATGAGAACTTCATTTTCAAAAGTCGTAGTGAAACCAATAACTGTCCAATTTTTGTAAATTATTTATTTTCATAACGAGGAGTTGAAGATTTTCCGTAAGAAAGTCAAAAATATTTTATTATTATATTTTATGATCTCTAATATATTAAAAGAATACTGAGTAGGGGCAGGTTTACCATGCTTATCCAGCTGAGGCTTTTGTTTATTTTACCCCCTCGTTAATCGCTTAAGCGGAAAATCACCGACAAATACTACTTCATCTATTCGCTGGGTGCGTGACCCCACCGCCACCTGACGATACAACTTACGGTGGCTTTTTTAAGAAAATTTACATGTATTAGATGCCAAATAGTTATTTAAACAATTAAATAAACTTGAAAAAAATTTGTTTTCTATGTAAAATGTGACATATTACACAGAATGTAGATTAAATTAAAAATTTTTTCTTGGGTCAGTTGAAAATAGTAAGGAAAATAAACACAATAACTAAAACAAATCTCAAGTGAATTAGGTTAATCAGTGTTAAAATCTGTCAAGGTGTTTATTGTTAAATTAATATTAAATGAAAAATCAGTATTAATATTAAATATATAACAATCTGAAATTATATAAAAAATAACGAATAGCTCTATTTAACATAACTATATATTTACGAATGTATCTTAAATTTTTATATTCTTTATTTAATTTTGCAATCTATTACCCATAATATTATTTTTCAACCACAAACTTTAATAAAGGGTAAAAATTTAATCCTGGCTGAACATATGAGAGATGTTGAGCAGCAGCTATCCATTTTTTTCGCTGATTTAATTTCCAATTGGCAACCGGAAACTTATAAAATTTACAATCACTATTTCTACTAGTATTTTTACAATTAACTACACAACAATTTTGATGACCCATTTTATTTTATTTATTTAAATAAACTAACACACGTGTTATTTTCATAGCTTTTAGTAATAAAGAGCCACCCTTAGTTCTGTATTGTCCCGCAGCGGGCGCTGACATCAGTTTTGTGTCCCCCACTATGCCTTACGCACCCAGCGAATACAAAGTAAATTATGTACAAGTGAGACCGTGAAGAAAGAATAACCAACGAAGGGTTACTTAATAAAAGTTTTCTAATAATTTTTAATCTTATCAGAAACTTGGAATTTCTTAACTTTTTTATTTATTGTAAATTAAAATCTTACCACCGGTAAAAAATGGCAAACTCGTGCGTTAACATGATCATTCACAAGAAATCTGTTGATTTCAATACATTCCATAGAGATCTACTTGAAGTACATTCAGATCGATTGACGTATGACATGAAATTTCGTCGACTTGCTTTATTTGTATATATGTATCTACACTGAAAGAAAAATAATCTTGATTCAAGAAACTTTTTTTCTTCAAAACTTGAACTCTTGAAACTAGATATAGATATATTTCTTTCAAGAATTTTTGTCTCTTGGTTCAAGATAGGCGATAACATTGATTCAAGATGTTACCGACTTGTGTTAAGAATGGCTTTTTTTTTGAGTCATTCATTAATTTACTTATTTCCAAGAAATAATTTTTATTTGGTATAACAATTAAAGACTATTTAGTTTTTGAAATATACTTTGATGAATTATTTTAAGTTTTTTAAACGACAATGTTATTTTGATTGAAAAACTTAAATGTATCGATTGAACATAATATAGCTCTTAAGCCAAGAAAATCTAAATCAAGACAAGAAATTCTTAAAGAAAAATAATCATTTGTCTTCCAAAATAAATTCTTAGATCAAGAAAATATCTCTTGAGTCAACATAAATTTTCTATCAGTGTACGAACTCTACTAATTAAATCGGTAAATTTTTTAAAAGGTGCATTATGAATACAACTACAATAGTTCTACCCTACGAAATTTACTATTAATAGAAATGTTGTAAAATGAGTGCACTACATTTTTAATAAAAACAACAACTAATCAAGCAGTAATAAAAAATCATCTGGGTCATTCCATGTCAAATCGACCAATAGTTGGAATCGACCCCTTCCGATTAGGATGAAATTTGGTCACAAGTTTGCTTTTATCATAAAACAAAGTTGTGCCAAAGGAAAAAATTTTTTTCGAAAAGTTATGCAAGATTCAAAATTTCACCATTTTCAGCTTTTTCAAATTTATTTTTGTAATATCTCGGAAAATATCATAGTTACAGACATGGGCCAAAGTTCATTTTAAAGGGAATACTTAGGACTATAAAAGAATTTTTTTTGGGTAAAATTTTTTAAAAATCAAAAAGTGGGAAAATTTTGAAATTCAAAAAATCGTGAAAATCAAAACCCGCGATGAAATTTTTGGCTCATTTTTTTTTTACAGAGTACCTCTTACTAATCTTAAAATATCCTGAAATTTTCAGGCTGTTTTATTTTTATTCGAAGATATAAATTTTTGAATTTGGGAAAAAAAATTAGGAAAACGGTTGACCCTGAAGGCCATCCCTGCAACTTCCCGCTAATTCCATACCTAGACGCTTAAAATAGCACTTATGACGCTTTTGAGCTCTTAGAGCTCAAAAATACAATTTATGCGTTATTTTGAGCTCTCTGAGCTCGAAGAGATAGCTTTCCTATGCTTTTGAGCTCTTCGTGCTCAAAAATCTTATCAAAGTTCGATGAAACACGATTTTTTCAATTTTCAAACTGCTATAACTTTGGAAATCAACCAATTTGCACGCGGTTGACGGCGATCGATGTAGTTTTTTGAGCTCTATAAATAATTCTGAACACAAAAACTGATCTGATTAAAAATTTCGGAGTTATTACAAAAAAACACTTTTTCACGACTCATGATGCGAAGCATCAGAGAGTGCTTTACGATCGAAAAATTTTTTTCGCCTCATTTTAGCAACTATTTTTAGTATTATAGCCTTGTTAGTTCACGAAATCAAGATATTTTGCATACTATTGTCGAGATAATTTAATGGAGATTAATTCCATACTTTCTAAAAATTGATTTACTGCAATAGAAACGGAAAAAAACATCAAAATAGGTCAAAAAATTTTCCTGTCCGTCATGTATGAAACCCCGGAAACACTGTAACTTGTGAAAAAATCAATTATTTGAGTTAAATTTTTTTTTTTTTAATTCTAATCGACGATTGTAGGTCACTGAATGCGGATGGTTAATTAATTCAGTGTCGTTTAGTTACAATTAATAAAAAACGAAAACTACAAGACTGTATATCTATATATATCCATGTAAAATTAACATGGATGGTGATATATCTATATCTATAGATATTATGTACATTTTATTCCACCAAGGCGGCTTGTGCAGTACCTTCTTACTACAGCTGTTTTTTCATAATATTTCATAATTAAATGAGCATTATGAGTCGTGCGCTTTTGGATTTTCCAAACTTTTTTTCCATTTTTTTCGACAACGATATCTCACGAACGCATCAACCGATTCTGACGCTTTTGGTGGTGATCGATGCGGATTTTCGAGGTTAAGAGCTGATTAGTTTTTGGGGTCGATCGGTTCAGCCAATTCGGAGATATTAAAAAAAAATTAGGAAAACGGTTGACCCTGAAGGCCATCCCTGCAACTTCCCGCTGCTTTCGTAATTAAGCGCTCAAAATTGCACTTATTACGTTTTTGAGCTCTTCGAGCTCAAAAATATAATTTTCGTGTAGTTTTGAGCTCTCCGAGCTCAAAAGTCTGATAGAAGTTTAATAAAACACTATGTTTTGAATTTTCAAACCGCAATAACTTCTGAATGAAGGTACTGATTTCCACGCAATTGGCGGCATTCGACGCAGTTTTTCAAATTTTATGATATATTTTCGAACACAAATTGATTAGACCGGAAATTTCGATGTAATTCGAAAAAAACACTTTTTTTCGATTTCTTTTCTCAACGATAACTCACAATCGAATCAACTGATTTTGACCGGCTTGGTGGCGATCGACGTGGTTTAGTCGATGTTAAGAGCTGATGAGTTTTTGGAATTGATCGGTCAAACCGTTTGAAAGTTATTAAAAAAAACCACATTTGAAAAAAATTTTTTTTGCAGTTTTTTTAAGATTTCTCAAAATCTATCGGTCTGAATCGGTCCAACTTGTATTCAAAATCTAAGTTTAATTGAACCCTTTCAAATGGCACCAACCGCGATCAAGTCGATCAAGCCGTTCAAAAGTTATGAGAGGTTTACATACACACACACACACACACACACACACACACACACACACACACACACACACACACACACACACTCTGAGCTGCAAGAGTTTGTCCAAACTAAGGTCAATATCCACAAGGAGATAAAGACCAAGACAACCGGTGTAGTCAATGCTCTTGGAAGATTCAAGAAACTGGACGAGGAATGGCAGTCATCACGATGCCGCATTGAAACTGAAACTGAGACGGAAGAAGCAATGGACACTGGAGCCGACGGTGACGGTGAATCTGCTGCTGAGGACAAGGATGAAACTGACACAAGGTCTGGAAAGAGAAAGGACCGAGATTCGCCAGAGCCAACCGACAAAGTCACAAAGAAGAAGGACTTGAAAAAAAGCCCTCCCCAACGACTGGCAGGGCAGGGCGGCGAACCCAAGAAGTCGACTGACTGGGAAAAAGTACAGTCTAAGAAGGAGAAGAGAAGGCTAGCTAGAGAGCAACTCTAAGGGAATCCGACAGCACTAACAAAGCCGTCATCTGGTCCTGCGGTAAATGTCCTTTTCAGAGAACAGTCAACAATAAAGAAGCTGGCTTCGTAGCAGCATGGGTAGATGGCCTCCGCTCCTACAGTTGCTATGCACCACCTAGTCTCTCTAATGAGCATTTTGAAGACTTCCTTGATCGGCTAACTGAGGACGCAAGAAAACACTTTCCCGTGGCAATAGCTGGTGACTTCAATTCCTGAGCAACAGACTGGGGCAGCAAGTTCACTAATACACGTGGAAAAGCACTTCTCGAGGCAATGGCCACTCTGGACGTGATCCTTCTTAATACCGGTGACACGCCAACGTATACTAAGGGAGAGGCAAACTCAACTGTCGACCTTACATTTGTCAGCAGTTGCTTAGCTCGAAGAGAATTTTCTTGGAAAGTATTGAACATCTATACAGCCAGCGACCATAGTGCGATACTATGGGAAATATCAACTGGCCAGAAACTAATAAGAGACAACAGGAGCGTTAGCGCGGTTGGGTGGAAAGTTAAGTCTCTCGACCCCACTGCTTTAGTAGTAGCCTTAGACTGCAATCCGATCATCGTAGAAACTGCTGAAGAGAAGACCAAGGACCTAATGAGAAGAGCCACCCAGGCTTGCGACGCTAGTATGTCTCGGAAACGTCGCATAAATTCAAGACCTTCAGTGCACTGGTGAAACGATCACATTAGCATTCTACGCTCAAAGTGTCTTAAAAAAAGAAGAAAGTCTCAGCGTGACTACAGACGATCTAACTCCGCAGAGCTGTTGGCAGAGTATAAAAAGGCCCGTCGAGAACTGAACAGAGCCATCAAAGAAAGCAAAAGACGTTGCTGGAAGGAAGTGGTCGCAGAAGTCGAGAAAGATCCATGGGGCAGACCGTATAAGGTGGTTATGACCCACTTGAAATGCCAACCAATGCCATCACCTACGTGTCCACAACTCCTAGAGAAGATTGTTACTACGTTGTTTCCCCAACAGCTGGTATTCACCTACAAGTTGGAGCAGCTCAATTCTGAAGACATCCCAACTATCACGTTGGACGAGTTGATAGAGGCAGGAAATCGAGTAGGGAATAATAAGGCGCCGGGATTGGACGGAATTCCTAATATTGCCCTAAAATCAATCCTTAGGGCAGCACCGACATTATTCCTGGACGTTTACGATACATGCCTGAAGGAAGGGACTTTTCCCCAGAAGTGGAAACAGCAACGGCTAGTGTTACTTCCGAAGGGGAAAAAGCCGCCGGAAGAACCGTCATCCTACCGACCACTCTGCATGTTAGACACGGCCGGCAAGATATTCGAGCGCATAATTCATCAGAGAATAGAGGCTTTAGTCGATCCACTCCTAGCAGAGAACCAGTTTGGTTTCCGGAAAGGACGGTCAACTCTGGATGCTATCAAATTGGTTGTTGATATAGCCAAGGATGCAATCGCCGGAATGAGATGGAAGGGTGGAAAAAAGAAATACTGCTTGGTGGCTGCTTTGGACATCAAGAATGCCTTCAACTCCGCTAACTGGGACTGCGTTATGCGGGCTCTAGAAGAAAAAAACATACCAGGATACCTTCGCAGAATAGTAGCGAGCTACTTCACGAACAGGCTCCTGAAATATGACACGACGAATGGTACAGAAGTGTACGAAATCTCCGGAGGAGTGCCACAGGGATCAGTCTTAGGTCCTCTGCTATGGAACATCATGTATGATGGCCTCCTGAGAATAGCATTGCCTACGGGAGTCAAACTTGTAGCATATGCGGATGACGTAGCTGTCGTGATTGTCGCAAAGCACCTCGAAGAGATAGAAATAGCATTGGATATTACATTCAGACGAGTCAATTTGTGGATGGACATAATAAACTTGCAACTAGCCAAGCATAAAACCGAGGCAGTGCTCATCACCAGCAAAAAAACGGTAGAAACCATCAAGTTGAGAGTCGGAGAACAAGAAATCACATCACAACCATTTATCCGTTATCTGGGAGTGATGCTGGATGCACGACTCAGCTTCAAGCAGCAAGTGGAACATGTCAGTGCCAAAGCGTCAGTTGTGAGGGCTAGTCTTGCACGGCTGATGCCTAACATCGGAGGCCCAATGCAGAGCAGGAGGCTACTATTGTCATCAGTAGTCACATCAGTGCTCACTTACGGAATATCCATTTGGGCTAATGCACTGGAAACCCAAGAATCATGGAGAAAAGCTGGACCAATATACCGACTGAGTGCCCTACGAGTAGCTAGTGCCTTCCGCACTATATCAGAAGAAGCAGTGTGCGTCATTGCTGGAACCCTACCTCTTAGAGTTCTAGAAGAGGAAAGACGGGCCCTTTACCAACGAAAAAGGTCAACTGCACTGAGCCCTGAAGAATTTAGAATTGAAGAACGGCAGAAGAGCATAGGCCGATGGCAACTACAATGGGATGCTGCAGAGAAGGGTAGGTGGACGTACCGTCTCATACCTCGGATCGACATTTGGCTTAACCGGAATCACGGTGAGGTCAATTACTATCTTACGCAGATGTTGTCGGGACATGGGTGTTTTCGAGAGTATCTACACCGCTTTAAGCACGATGACTCTTCGGAGTGCCCGTCCTGCCCAGGAGCTGCTGAAGACGCGGAGCACATCTTCTTTGTATGTCCTCATTTCGATCCACAGCGTGAAGAACTCGAGAGGATCCTGAACCAGAGAATGCAACCAGATTCACTAGTGGAAGCAATGTTGTCATCAGAAGCTGCCTGGAACGCTACCAACACGTTTGCAACAGAAGTCCTTAAAGACTTGCGTTCCACCGAAAGAAGAAGAGCAAATAGCAGAAGATAGAAGGAAGGTAGTTAACACCTTAGCCACCAGAAGGAAGAGCAGTAGCTAGATCCTCCCTTCACGAAGTAATGCCTGACGGCGGTTTTCATGAGGGATTAGAGGAAAGAAGGAAAAGGGGTTTAGGGTTTAGTGGGTAGGGGCGTTAGTGTTGAGTTTTAGTATGACGCTGCGTCGAGTCGCCACATATCCAGGCCACACAACTATGCCTAGAATCCGTAAAAAGGATTCCCCCCCCCCCCTAAGGGGAAAAAAAAAAAAAAAACACACACACAGCGACACCCTCGCGGGAATAGTCAGGGAAGCTTCCTAGGACCTCAAAACGTCGAGATCTGATGAAAACTCGATTTTAGAAAAACGGGGTAAAAACAATAACTTCCCGATTTTTGAACAATTTTCAATTTTCTTAGCGGAAAGTTAAAAATGAAAAAAAAAAAACAACTTTTTTTTTCACTTTTTTTGCAATTTCTCGAAATCTACTGGTCCGAATTGGTTCCAACTTACAGGAAATCTAAGTTTGGCGAAAACCTTTCGAATGACACCAACTGCGATCAAATCGGTCAAGCCGTTCACGAATTATAAGAGGCTTACACACAAACACACACACACACACACACACACACACACACACGCGTATGGACATCATCGTAAAAATAGTCAGGGAAGCTTCTTAGGGCTTCTAAACGTCGAGATCTGCTGAAACCTCGATTTTTGCAAAACGGGGTAAAAACCATAACTTCCCGATTTTTCGAAAATCTTCGATTTTCTTAGCGGGAAGTTAAAAATTTTTTTTCTTAAACTCCGGATTATGTTAAGTAAAATAATTATTTAATTTTGTTATTCTCAATAATAAAAAAATGCAAATATTATCTGTACTACCATCAAGTTGGTGAACAGAAAAAATTGTAAATATTTTTGGCGCATCAACATACATGATAAAAAAGGTGAAAGAAAAAGTACAAGATGATATTTTATTTATTCCTGATGAAAACAAAGGCCACTCTTTACCGAAAGCTGCTGAAGATAGAGTCCAAGAGTTTTTTAGAAGTCAAAATGCCAGTCAAGCCAACCTTCAGCTAACGACTGATGACCAAATTCAGACACCCGAAGAACGTTGTAAATGGGCAAAAGAACATGGATGAATTGTCGTCTGTATATTACTCCAATATACTCCTTGAATGCTATTTTAAAGTATAAACGAATAATTTTCAGAAAAATCAGCAACAACAAGTACTTGTTTAACTTTGAGGTGTGTTTTTGCAAGACGAAAATATTCTGCCTGTTGTTGAGCTATGAAGTCATGCTGAACCAATTTTGAAATAGATTCTATTAAAACATCTACAAAATCGTCACTTGATTTAATAATTGTCTCTTAGGAACACCGATCTACTTGAGTCCATTGTTGACATGTAATTTCATCTAAAAAATTCTCACTGAGAAGATTTTGTACTGTATTCTTCTATTTTGTTGAGCCACGTCATTTATTACATTTTCCAAAGTAGCAGTCATTCGTTGGTGGTTGACAGATAAACATTTTTATGCATCTCGATATGAAGATAACGGTTGGCTTTCATTTTCGAGCTTCAATTTTCCAAGTTTTGCACATCAAATGAAAGTTTAAAATTTTTGTGAATAAGGCAAACGCATACTACGTGAGTATCAGAAGCACCAGCAAGAACACATTCAGGTGGTCTTAAACTCGCAAATTTTGAAGAACTTAGTTTATCAAATGGATATTTTTGTTTAAACGGTTGGTAAATTTCGGTTGTTACCCAATACTAACTGTTTTTGCTTTAGCACTCGTCGACCATTTTCAATAATAGATTTGTATTCTTTTTTGCCGGGTAGTTCTCGTTTGACTTTTGACTTTTAAAAAACTCTTGGATTCTATCTTCAACAGCGTTCAGTAAAGAGTGGTCTTTGTTTTCATTCATACTAATACTAGCTGTTACCCGCCCGCTCTGCTGGGCACTTAAAATTATATTTAAAATTGAATAGAATTGTATTTTTAGATCTAGACTTGAAATTCAATTGGAGTATTGTTTTGACTTGCACAGATTCCAAATTCCATCGGATTGGCCTATACCTTTTATCCATGTGATTATTCATTATCCACGAAGATTCCTACTAAATTTAAAGTCAATAGAAGTTACAGTTTAGAAATTAAAATTTGAGATTTTAATACCTACCCCCGCAATCCCTATCGGAAGTAGAATTTTTTGAAATCCGTTTTGAGATGATCTCCTCATGACAAATAAAAGATTCCTACCAAATTTACAGCTTTTAGAAGCTATATTTTAGAAATTAAGATTTTTAACTTCCCGCTAAGAAAATTGAAGATTTTCAAAAATCGGGAAGTTATTGGTTTTACCCCATTTTGCAAAAATCGAGTTTTCATCAGATCTTGATGTTTGAAGGTTACAGGAAGCGTCCCTGACTACCCCCGCGAGGTCGTCGCTGTGTATGTGTGTGTGTGTGTGTGTGTGTGTGTGTGTGTGTGTGTGTGTGTGTGTGTGTGTGTGTGTGTGAAAGTATGTGAACCGCTTATAACTTTTGAACGGCTTATTCGATTTTTTCGCGGTTGGTGCCTTTTGAAAGGGCTTGGCCAAAATAAGATTTAGAGTATAATTTGGACCGATTCGGATCAGAAGATTTTGAGAAATCTTAAAACAACTAAGAAAAAAAATTTTTTCAAATGTTGTTTTTTTTGGATAACTTTTAAATGGCTCCTCCGATCGATTCCAAAAACTAATCAGCTCTAAACAATAAAAAACCACGTCGATCGCCACTTAGCTGATCGAAATCAGTTGATTCGTTCGAGAGATATTTGAGCAAGGCCTCGTTTGAGCAAGGCCTCGTGACGTTGTCAAAATAATTTGGCAACGCAGGTAAGCTCAAAGATTCGGGGGCTAGACTAGACAGAAGAACGAACGAGACTCTTGTAAGGGGGGATAAGTGTTATGGCTCAAACAGGTCTTACGACTGCACCTCCCCGCATGGGCTCCGCTGGTAATTGGTCAGGTTGTTATTATATTACCGATCAGGCTAACGCAGTCGTTGAATGGGTTGATACAGTTAACTAAGTACGAGGACAGATTGACATTAAAATCAACTCAATTCACATCTGTCCTATGATAGCGTAAATGCTTGAGGACAGGGTTTTTCCTTGCCGGCAAACTTGGCTGTGTATTTCCTATGTGAAGGTAGGATAGACATACGTGCGTGTATAGCTCTTTTGAGCCCAGGAAACGGCCTTTTTGGAGGTAGGTGAAAGCCTCGCCATATATTCTTCGTTCGAGAGATATCGTGAACGAAAAATTCGAAAAAAAAGTTTTTTCAAAATTACTTTGAAATTATCTATCTGATCAATCTACATTTGAAGATTATTTTTAGAATTCAAAAAAACTGCATTGAATGCCGCCAATTGCGTGAAAATCGGTTGATTAGTTCAAAAGTTATTGCGGTTTGAAAATTCCAAAAACAGTGTTCTATGAAACTTCTATCAGACTTTTGAGCTCGAAGAGCTCAAATGCATAGAAATACTATTTCTTTCTCGTTCTCGAGCTCAGCGAGCTCAAAATATCACATAAATTATATTTTGAGTTCAAAAATCTCAAAAACATCATAAGTACAATTTTAAGCGCCCAGGTATGTAATTAGCGGGAAGTTGCAGGGATGGCCTTTAGTGTGAACCGTTTTACTAATTTTTTTATTGTTAACCCACCCCCGCAATCTTTCTAAGGGGTGGTTCGTCGTAAAATCTGCTTAGATTATTTCTACATCACATATAAAAGATTCTTACCAAATTTGGAGTCTATAAGAGCTATTACAAAAGGGAACTTCTCATTGTTAACGCCCCCGCAATCCCTTTTGAAGTTAAAATTCGAAAAAATCCATTCTCAATTGAACTTGACATTATACACGAAGATTTCTACCAAATTTGGAGTCTGTCGAAGTTACAGTTTGGAAATTAAAATTTTAGATTTTAACACCCACCCCCGCAATCCCTATCGAGAGTAGACTTTATTGTAATTCCTTTTGAGATGATCTCTCCATGAGAAATAAAATATCCCTAAATTTCGAGTTTTCAGAGGCTATATTTCGAAATTAAGATTTTTTATGGTCAACACCTCCACCCCCACGACTCTTATTAGGGGTGGTTCGTCGTAAAATCCGCTCTTAGATCATTTTCAAATCACAAATAGAAAACTCCTACCAAATTTGGCGACTATAGGAGCTGTAGCTTGAAAATTAAAAAATTTTAATAGTTTACACCCACCCTCGCAAACCCCTGTGAGGTGAGCTATCGTAAAATTCGTTCGTATATTATTTCTACATCTCTCACAGAAAATTCCTACCCAATTTGAAGTCTATAGAGCTATAGTATGAAATAGGGAATTTTTCATTGTTAACGCCCCCGAAATTTTTTTTGGGGTGGGATACGGTATAATTCGTTCATGAATTATTTCTACATCACATATAGAAGACGGCTACTAAATTTGGAGCATGTAGGGCCTATAGCTTGAAAATTTAAGACTTTCATCGTTAACACCCACCCCCACAATCCACATTGGGAGTAGGTTGTCATAAAATCCGCTCTTAGATGATTTCTACCTCACATATTGCAGATTCTTACTAAATTTGGAATTTATAGGAGCTATAGCTTGGAAATTGAAAATTTTCATCGATAACACCCACCTCCGCAATCCATATTGGGAGTAGGTTGTCATAAAATCCGCTCTTAGATCATTTTCACATACAGAAGATTCTTACCAAATTTGGAGCTTATAAGAGCTACAGCTCAGAAATTTTAAATTTTTATTGTTAACACCCACCCCTGCAACCCCCTGTGGGAGTGAAATATCGTAAAATTCGTTCATAAATTATTTTGACATCACTTACAGAAGATTCCTACCAAATTTGAAGTCGATAAGAGCTATAGCTTGAAAATTAAAAATTTTCATTGTTAATAGCCACCCCCGCAACCCCCTGTAGGAGTGAGATATGGTTAAATTCGTTTATAAATTATTTTTACAATACTTTCAGAAGATTCCTATCAAATTTAAAGTCGATAGGAGATGTAGCTTCAAAATGAAAAATTTTCATTGTTAATAGCCACCCCCGCAACCCCCTGTGAGGGTGAGATATCGTAAAATTCCTTCATAGATTATTTCTACATCTCTTACAGAAGATTCCTACCAAATTTGAAGTCGATAGGAGCTATAGTTTAAAAACGGGAATTTTTCATTGTTAACGCCCCCGCAAATCCCTTTGGGGGAGGAATTTCTTAAAATCCGTTTTTAACTGACCTCTACATGGCAAAAGTAATATTCCTACCAAATTTCAAGTCTCTAAGTCTGATAGTTCCAGAGATATCGTGATGAGTCAATCTATCTATAGAACAGCTCCTATATATATATATATAGATTATAAAGAAAGATTTGATTGTTCGTTTGTTTATTTGCATTGAATAGGCTCCGAAACTACTGAACCGATTTGAAAAATTCTTTCACTGTTGGAAAGCTACACCATCCCCGGGTACAGTCAACGCTCTTTGTATTTGACTCGCCCGTACAGGACCATTCTCTGTATTTGACTTGACCTTGTCCATAAGAGCTGTGTAAAATCGTCAAATACAGAGGAAGAATGTGGTCAAATACAGAGAGGTCCAATACAGAGAGCGTCGACTGTAACATAGGCTATATTATATTATAATTAATTTTGAAATTTTTGTTATAAGTCCGTGCAAAGCCGGGGCGAACTGCTAGTCAGGAATGAATAAAATATCATCTTGTACTTTTTCTTTCACCTTTTTTATCATGTATGTTGATGCGCCAAAAAATATTTACAATTTTTTCTGTTGACCAACTTGATGGTAGTAGAGATAATATTTGCATTTTTTTATTATTGAGAATAACAAAATTAAATAATTATTTAACTTAACATCATCCGAAGTTTAAAAAAAAAAAAATTTTTTTTCCCAAATTAAAAAATTTATATTTTTGAATAAAAAAAAAACACCCTCTTGAAAATTTTAAGATATTTTAAGATTAGTAAGAGGTACTCTGTAAAAAAAAATGAGCCAAAAATTTCATCGCGGGCTTTGATTTTCACGATTTTTTGAATTTCAAAATTTTCCCACTTTTTGATTTTTAAAAAATTTTGCCAAAAAAAAAAATTTTTTTATAGTCCTAAGTATTCCTTTTAAAATGAACTTTGACCCATGTCTGTAACTATAATAGTTTTCGAGATATTACAAAACTAAATTTGAAAAACCTGAAAATGGTGAAATTTTGAATCTTGCATAACTTTTCGAAAAAAATTTTTTCCTTTGGCACAACTTTGTTTTATGATAAAAGCAAACTTGTGACCAAATTTTATCCAAATCAGAAATTGTCGATTCCAACTATTGGTCGATTTGACATGGAATGACCCATCTTTATTTTCTCCTTACAATTTCGAAAATTTTAATTGTCTGAATTAAAAAAATTAAATTTCCCTCAGATATCGAAGTTTTAAAGCCTTACCATACAAAAGCAATAAGATTCTTTTTTATTTTAATTGTCCTTCAGAAAATAAATTTTAAAATTTCTTAATCGTTGTGTTTTTTTAAATCAAGACACTATCACTGATTGCTTAATAAAATAGAAATTGTATAACTTCTGGTTATATTATTTCAGAAATAGATCACCTACAAGCAAACATGGGATCGTAACAAGATTAAAATAAAAATCAAAATAAGAAAATCGTACCATGGATCCACCTCTGACAAGCAAAGTTTTACGTGCGCCAAGTCTCAAACGAGGTCAAGAAAATCTAAGAATTCAAAATCGGGTAAGTATTCTAGAATAAGGCTAGAAATAAACACAATAATTTTAAAACTTACGATCACATTGAAAATGTTATCAATGTACTATACAATAATAAAATATTCTTATGGCTTGAAGATTTTCAAAATCATTAATTTTTTTTTTTTTCAGTATTCAAAAACTTTTCTGGTGACAAACCTTAACTAATTAGTACAGACAGTTAATTACAAATGTTTACCTCAAATGAAAATTTATACATTAAAATATGTCATGTGTATGATAAAACAAAAACTAAAAAATGGTTGACCCTGTTGCTGTTTCTTTAAAACTTGCCGTTATTTTTAAACTTAGATAAACTTAGAGCACTTTTCACCAGTTTTTTAAAACATTTCGATAACAATATATTTCAATTGAATTTGTTGTGAATGTAAATGTTACGACCTTCGACATAATTTTTTTAGGGGTAGACTCATTCGATTTCAAAATTGATGAAAAGAGTAGCAAAAGCTTACTTTTCAAACGCAAAAAAAAAAAAAGTTTTGAAAATCCAAAAGTGCACGCCTCATAAAGCTCATTCATTGTTTAAGAAAAAAATTAATTGTGTAATTTATTAAAAAAAAAAAAAAAAAAAAAATTTATAATTAAGTAATTTCTTACAGAGTATTTTTTATTTTTTTTTTTAAATATCGGCGCCCTTTTTTCTTGTCATGTGCGCACGCAGTCTAAAAAAATCTAGCTTGATCAAGTGGCGCCATAGTTTTCACGTGACAAATAAGAAAAGTTCGTTTGGCTTTGTACGGTTGTATCGTAGTGAATTTTAATAAAAATTCAATTAAAAAAAAAAAAATACGTAAACTAGGCCACTGATATGAAATATGGACCCAGTTCATCGAATTCTTAAACTAATAAAAAAGGTCCGGTCTTGAAATATCAATTTGTTCAGGGGTAATCATAAAAGTAATATTTTTTTTGAATACTAAAATTATTCATTTCACGTAGAAGTTATGGTTTTCTTTGTCTAAGAAACTAAATCTTTAACTCTTCCCAGTTTGACCGTCAATCCTCACTCTCAATTTTAATACATCTTCTTCCTCATAAAGTGAGGAGCTGTAGTCAGTTTTTAATTACAAAGAGGAAACTGAAAAGTAGTTAACAAGAGTGCATACAGAAACTGCTAATCTTAACTTTTACTGTCTTCCTCTCACGGCCTTGCAAAGACTTATATTTTATTCTCTAACAGCTCACACCTGACTTTCAATAATTTAAAACAAAAAAAAGTTAGAAAAACGGTTGACCCTGAAGGCCATCCCTGCAACTTCCCGCTAATTCCATACCTAGGCGCTTAAAATTGCACTTACGACGTTTTTGAGCTCTTCGAGCTCAAAAATACAATTTTTGTGTTATTTTGAGCTCTCCGAGCTCAAAAGTCTTATCAAAATTCGATGAAACACGATTTTTCTAATTTTCAAACTGCTGTAACTTTTTAATAAATCAACCGATTTTCACGTGGTAGGCGGCGATCGATGTGGTTTCTTGAGCTCTATAAAAAATTTTAAACAAAAAAATTGATCTGATTTTTTGTCACTTTTTTTGCAATTTCTCGAAATCTACTGGTCCGAATCGGTTCCAACTCACAGGAAATCTAAGTTTGGCGAAGCCCTTTCGAATGACACCAACCGCGATGAAATCGGTCAAGCCGTTCAAAAGTTACGAGAGGTTTACACACACACACGCGTACATACATACAGACGTACGGACATCATCGTGAAAACAGTCAGGAAAGCTTCCTAAGACTTCGAAACGTTGATTTTCGAAAAACGGGGTAAAACCAATAACTTCCCGATTTTTGAAAATTTTCAATTTTCTTAGCGGGAAGTTAAAAATTTATGTTTAATTTTTTTCTTCAAGAACAATTTGAATCAATCCATATCTATTTTGGCTGAAGATTATAATTTGAGTAACTAAATAAAACCTTACTTCTACGGAATTTTGACCTCAGAACAACTAAAAATTCAGGCATACGTTGAATAAAATAGTTTATTAAGTTACGAAATATTTTTTTCATTAAGATTATAAAATTTTTACCGCAACGATTATTTAATCTCAAGCCTTAACAACCTCTGTTTAGAGTTAATAGCAACACTTATTTGTAAGAGCCAAAAATTCTTCATTCGCTCGACAAGTTAAAAATGACTCGTTTTGGAAACATGCGAAACTTTGAACGAGAGAATCGCAAGCTCAATTCCCAGCACAACAAGAAATTTTTTTCATTTATGATTTTTTTACGTAAAAATTTTCAAGATAGGTAAATGATATTTAAATTCAAGATGGTCGCACAGTTTGAAATAAATCAATATAATCTTGAATGGAAACTTTCTGAATGAAAGGGCTTTTACACAAGGGCTAAGTACAAAAAATTCTGTCAGAAAAATATTTTTATCTTGATTTGAAATATTATATCTAGTTTCAAATTGAAAAAATATTTAGCTCAATATATTAAAATTATTTGAATCAAGAATAAATATATTCAACGCAAACTAAAAAAAGATGACTTCACAATTTTCTAATCGTTCATGTAAGAGTTATTTACTTAATTCAAGAGTAATTCTTTTTTTTTCAATTGAGAAACAGAATAATTTCGAGCGAAGAGTAGAGAATTCAGAGCAAAAATTTTATTGTTTCGAAACATCCGTTTTTTCTGTATAGCGTAATTCGTAAAAATTAGTCTTGATTTCTGCCAATCATTATTTCTCTATAACAAAAAAGTCTTTAAATAACTTTTTTGTTTCAATAATTTTAGTAATAAAAATGTTTTAATAAATAACCTCCGGCAAAAGATTTCAACTTGGTAGCCAAATTGGGATTAAATTCAGTAACTAAATATGAACCAGATTTGGAAGCTAAAGCATGAATTTTTAAAAAAGTATCAGCTAACGAATTTTGTTGAAAGATATAAAGTTCACTAATTATTAACTGTATATAGAAAGACATCACATATAAACGAGCTGTGCATGCAGCAATCGGCAGTTTACAGATTACTTATTTGAGAGAGTGGGGCAACATGTTAACAGAATGAGAGAAACCAAGTAGTTCAGTATGAAACTAGATGTCGTGTTGAATTCTTGCAGCGAAACTATTTTAACTTCTTTTAACGATAAATTAAGAAAATGTGTATATTTTTTTCTTTATCAAACAAATCGTTAATGGGTGTGATGTGAAACATAAAATGTTATGGAAAAATACTCAATTAAAAATCTTCGCAAAATTAGTGTCAATGTTAACAATGGTAAAAATTCTCAAACTTCGACTTCGCAATTATAACTTCTAATGATATGGCATTAATTGAAAAAAAACATAATACTCTGGGTTCGCGTGAAAAAGAAGGGATTCCAGCAAATCACGTATGTAGAAAAAAAAACTTTATCTCGAAAAAATAATATAGACAAAAACATTACAACAGTTGTACTATAACGACTCATACAAATGATGCAAATGTTTGAAGAAAACAAGGCCTGATATGAGCCTTGATAAAGATCCTACGCATTCTTCCGCCACACTTTATAGTTGATTTCGAGAGAAAGGTGATTATTTCTAGGATGTAGGCAGTGTTTGGCCCAATTCTCGTCTATCCTTTTCTGGCTCACGTTTACCGTGTCTATTGCGAATCAACATTAATGAAACTTGTCCTGTAGGGTTTTATATAAATAAGCACGACATACTCATTTGTGTGTAAAAACAAACAGTAAAATTTTACTTTTCATACAAAACAAAACGAAATTTATTACTTTTAAGTTCGATTGTTTTTATAGTATTTAGATATGAATTTTATTAAAAAATACTTCATGATAAGACTCAAAAATTATCTTTGCACGGAAAGACAATTATTTACATTTAAAGATAATGATTTACATTCAATAATTATTCATTGCTAATAAGTACAAATACTAATAGTAATATTTGATAAAAAATTACTAACATTTAATATTTATTAATTGCGGACATTTCAATTTAGCAAGTATGAAATTTTTTTAATAAATCATACTGAAAAATATCGAAAAAATATAATGATTTAGAGGAATGCCAACTTGGTTATTAGTTACAAACTTGTCGTCTAATAATCATTTTCTTATTAAATCGACAAATATACTGAGTCTCAAACAATTTCCTCTTTTTAGCTATACTTTTTGGTGTTTTATACCAAGCAGTCCCCCATAAGCTTTCTATTTGTTAAATTTATTAAATTTATCAGTTTAAGAATAATGAAAAAAAGGCAACTCTAAATATAAAGAACAATCTGAATTTTATGGCAAATAATTATAACTATAAAACCTAAACTATCACATAACTAAAGATAATTTCTGCCTTTCTAAAAACCATTAGTTAAAAATTTATTAATAGTTTAAGATAAACAAATGTTGCAAATATCGAAATTCCATTTTTGTGTTTTATTTCAAATTAATTTTTATGTATGCTAATAAAATCCATGAAACAAAATTGAATTAATTATCTAAAATAGAGAAAATTTCATCATAACACGGAATCTTATTGAATTTTAATAAATCTTAATACATTTATTTTCTAAGCGACTACTTTAAAAAAAAAAAAAAAAAAAAAAAAAAATAAAAACAAAACAGAATTCTTTAATTTACAATAACTCTTAAACGAATCACCTAATTTCAATCAAATAGGAATATTCAGCAAACATTACAGTTGATTCAATTTTGATTAAAAATTGAATTTACCAATTCATTTTAAATTCTTTAAGAATTTAAATTCCGTAAACTTTTTCGAGTATGTCGAAAATTAGATCTCGATGAATCAATTCGCCAACACTCACGCACACACATTTAAGCATGACTCTCGAAATTATTAGCCCTTTAACGGTGAAGATAAAATAACTATAGTAGTTGTAGACCGGAGTAGGAAATGCGTACAACGATTGACAGGTCGCAAAGAGGACAAAAGCGTTAAAAGGTTTAAGTAGATTCAATTTTCAACTATTATATCAGAAATAAATACATATATAGTCGTGTCTATTAATTCGAGTAGATTTTCAAACTTAGGGATCAATCATTATCGGTAAATTTGGCGGTTTCTAAACTTTAAATTTATAAAGAAAAAAGCTAAATCTTGCCATTTGTAAAATTAACTAAACGTAAATAACAATATTATTTCAATAAGATATATGTAAATAATGTTAAAAATTATTGATGCATGTAGTAAAAATAGACAAAAAAAATCCATCTGTAAAAAAGAAAATTCTTAAATAAAATCATCTGTAAAATGAGCAATTCAAAAAGTCAACATAAACAAAATATCGCTAGTCTAAAAATAACCGAATTGAAACAAGAGAATTATTAAAATTTTTCAAAATTGAATTATAACGAAAGGAAAATCTTTATTTTAAAAAAATTTTTTATTTAAAATAAGGATATCGTAAATATTAACACTCGTAAAATAAGTAGTTTGTGAACTTGGCCATCCGAAAATCTAGCCACGGTAATTCAGCTAATTCTAAACTTGGTGATTTGTAAAGTTCTAAAGTTTTATCAATACTTGAATGAAACTTATTAACAATATTACCATGAAATACACAATTATCATATCTGATAAGAATATTTCGTTCATTGTTATTTGTTTTTATTAATCTTTAGTAAATATTAATTTTTCAATAACAATTACAAACACATAAAAATAAAATTTAATTGTAAAGAAGCTTTGAGGTTATAAGTATAAGCGAGAGTATCAGCAGTTAGCAAATTATGTCGAACCCTCGCAGTTTCGGAATTACTATGAAATCACAGCGAATTCACAGTGAAATCGTTTTCACCGTAAATCTACTGTGGGTTCACGGTAATTTCATAGTGAATTCACAGTGATTTTGTGCCATTTCGTCACTATGGTTTAGTGGTGGTATCACTGTAGATTCATGGTAGTCTCACAGAGATAACACCGTGAGTTCACAATAGTTCCACAGTGAATTCATAGTAATTTCACTGTGATTTCACCGTCGTTTTACCATGATTTAACCGTGACTTCAGAATGATCTGATAGTTGTAACACCGTTAGTTCATGATAGAGTTTCACTGTGAATTCATAGTAATTTCACTGTGAACTCATTGGGTCCGGGGTAAGAAAATTGTATATGATTAATATATAATTACATCTAATTTAAATATAATTATGTATAATGGTTTTGTGAATATATATAATCATGTATAATTATATATAACTATATATAATCATGTATAATTATACATAATTATATGTAATGGTTTTTGCGATTTCGAATAATTATATATGATTAATATATAATTATATGTAATAATATGAGATGGTTTTTGCAATTTCGAAAAATTATTTATGATTCTTATATAATTATATGTAACGAAAAAAATAGTCATTTATATAACATATGCAGGACTTGTAGTTCACACGAACATATTTTCTCGCGATGTTCTCTTAGGTCAATTGGTAGCAAGTCAGTCTTCCGAGTATGAGGTTCGCGGTTCGATTCCTGCTCCCGACAGATATTTTTTTTTTTTCATGGAAATAATTATATACAATTATTTTTACCCCGGTGAATTCACTGTGAATTCACCATAAATTCACTGTGGATTCATTGTGAATTCACCGTAAATTCACTGTGGATTCATTGTGAATTCACCGTAGATTCACTGTGGATTCATTGTAAATTCACAGTGGTACCACTCTAAACTCACAGCATTACCACTGTGAGATGACCATAAAACTACAGTAACCGAATGGCACAAAATTATGGTGATTTCACCGTAATTTCATCATGGTCGCACTATCTTTTTACTATAATCTCACTAAAATTTCACTGTGATTTTACAGTGATTCCGAAACCGCGAGGGAAGCCAGTCGAAGTGACGATGGTATATAATACATACAACCAACAACAGTCGCGACAGCGCACACAAAATTGATCTATTTTCTACCTGAGATATTTTTTACATTCAGTCTTACTTAATTTCTCCGTTTTTAATTTTGACGCTACCAAAAAAATTAGTTTTCTTACAATTTCTTTTAAACTTTAAAATACCCGACCAGAAATTTAAGTTCGGCGGTGGTTCATTTCGAATTAGGCATGCCGAATTCCAAGCTCGCGCCGAACCAGGAAGCCAAAGTTGGCCCACGTCCCGGAAGTAACGCAGTCGCGAGTTTGGGCCTAACTTGGCTTCCAACTTAGTCGGTGGTTTGGAAACCACACTTGCTGGTACCTATGTAAGCCTCATTCGGTCCGAATTTGGCTACCTAACTAGGTAGCAATTCAGAAACTAAATTCGCACGGAAGAATCCAAATTGAATACTTTTTTTGTTTTTAGCTATTTTTATTATAAAGCAAAAATTAATAATACTGAATGCTTATTTTTTTTAATTTAATTTAAAATTTTAAATATAAATATCGACTTTAGGACAAAATTTTTTAAATATTAAGTAAATAAAAAAATTTTTTTTTTTTTATTTAGTATTATTTTTTTTATATTTTCGGTCATTTTTTCGCTTTTCAGGGTTTTTCTTACTATGAAGAAGTTTTTTTTGATTGGTCGATTTTATGGGTCATAGGGGAAGGAGATGATGGAGTTAGATACATTAGTCACACACAATACTTAAATTTACCTCACACTCACCTTAAGAATAATTATAACTAATAATTATTAATTATTAAAAATTTTACATGTCGAACGCGAGACTCGAACACTGTACCCGACGCACGAGAGCCCTATACCATACCGCGACGCTACGCCGATGATGAACGACCTCTTGCCTCAAGATACTTATAAGCCGGACACTTCGGCAAACATTCGGTTACCGTTGCAACGGTCGAGTTAGGAATTCCGATATTATACCTAAGTGAGGACTTGCCACAGCCTTACCTAGTCAAGTTTCATTTTGATAGACCAAGCTTCAGAATACCTTTAGTTACTGTTCGGTAAGCTTTTGGTTACCGTTATCTCGTATCAGTTTGGCAATTCATGGCGTACCGAACTTAGGCATTGCCACTGTTTTGCCTAAAGAAGCTCGATCGTAGTGTGCTAAGCGTTTCGGTAAACCTTTGGTTACCGTTATTTCATAACAATTTGGCAACCCATGACATACCGAACTTAGGCACTTCCACAGTTTTGCCTAAAGAAGCTCGATCGTGGTATGCCAAGTTTCGGTAAACCTTTGGTTACCGTTATTTCATAACAGTTTGGCAATCCATGACATGCCGAACTTAGGTATTCCCACAGGTTTGCCTAAGTGAGCCCGAGCTTGGTGAACCAAACTTCGGTAAACCTTTGGTTACCGTTATTTCGTACCAATTAGGCAATCCATGATATGCCGAACTTAGGCAGTGCCAAACTATTACGAGATTACATCGAATGTGGAATTCTTTTGGCATACCAACGTTCGGCTTGCCTAATTTAAAACAAATAAGATCCGAATTGGGCTAGCCTAAGTTCGGAAAGCCAACTTCGCCCCGAACTGATTTTTCGGCATGCCTCACTAAAATTCTAGTCGGGTACATACTGTTATATGTGTCCTTTATAAGTACGTAGTTATTTTTTCAAAATTTATCCATAAACACCATTAAAAGTATAATAAATGTACAAGCCCCATCCTGATCCATGTTGAAGCGAATATTTCATTAAATGACAACAGTAATTTTCTTACAATTGTTTTGAAAAACTGAAAATTATTTACTGAAAAGTATAATAAACATCTTTTTGTAAAAATTGATGACAAACGGTATTCGCTTAGTTCAAAAATATTGGAAGTGACCTACTTTCGACGATTTTTATTTTTCAACTCATAACTTAACAAGTTAAAGATGATAATTTAGCAATGTTGCACTGCGCGAAAATTTTGATATACCGTTAATGCTCAATACATTTTTTTTAATTTCGTAAACGACTTCTTTTATCAACAAATCTACCATTATCGAGTCATTCTTCATCAATTGTTCAATAGAAGTACCGCGAAAAATCTCGTAAAATATTAAAATGCCAAATAGAAAATACCTTTCTGAATTAAATTCAGAATGCAATTCCGCTAAATCCGAGAATCGACACAATCAAATTATCCGGAGACACGGTAATATCTTGCGCTTCGTATTCTTCTATACATTGTTGTATTTTTTCGCATGTAAAAGGAAAGAGCACATTGCTCTTAATTAGTTTTTATTGTATTTACAGTAATTTACATAAGGAAATATTTTTTTAAAAGTTAAGCACAGCTGTTCTAGTGCGTCTTTAATGACCTACAGACTTACAATTTGACATAAAAGCTAAATATACAACCATTTTTGAATTTTTAGACTTAATATTTGACGTAATTTTTCTTGAAATTACAATGGTGTTCGCTGAAAAGAAAAATTTGAAAAAATCAATTCTTAGAGAACGCGTAGACATGTAATATAATTATCTTGTATTAAAGTTTTAAATTATAAATAAAAAAATTAATTAATATGTACATAATCATATTCTAGTTCTACTTGCCTATCGTTGTTACTTATCGACACGATAATTCAAATGATAAAACGGTTATATATCAAATATTAACCTAAATTTAAAAGCGTTATAAATAAAATACTAATCAAAATAAAGAGTCCTTTCTCGTATTAAAATAACGTGATGTATGGCTAGTTTGAGACTCAAGGAAAAAATTAAAGTCTCTATCAATGAAATTTATTAAATTATTCATTCCTTTAACACTGTTTTAATTGTGATGTTCGTTTATTTCTTTCAAGAAAACAATATCAATAATAATGTCAGTACCATTAAAATCACATGGTTAAGAATTATGAAATTCCATTTAATTTTACGTGGACAAAGTGGTAAATATAAAGAATAAAGTTATCAAAAAAATTTTTAATTAAGAAAATATAACCATGACTGAAAACTCATTTACGCCCACCCATAGCGGGTGTCTAATAGCTAGTTTTATCATGAATTTCTCTATCTTTATCTAAGTTGAAAATTATCTTACGTGTCGTGGTTAAAATTATAATATCTGGTATAACTATTTACAGATTATTTTGCATTATTGTATACTCATTTTCTAAACGATACCCTTGATTTATTTTACATATAAACAATCATTTTAAATCCTCTATAATAATTCATGTGAGTTGAGTTGTGCAAATCTGATCGAGTAATTTTGATATTTTATTTATTTTTTATTTTACTATATTAGTATTCGAATGATTCAAGATTTTTAAACTCTGTAACAAAAACTTCTTAATATATTAATATCAGTTAATAGGTCCTACACTGAATTGACTTAATTTACATAGTAGTATAGTATTTTTGAATTACTTTCTGTAATTTTTGAGCCCCGAAGAAATAAAAAGTCTTAATATAAAGATTTCTCATAGATTAATTTATTTTGTAGATTTATTATTCTGTTTGTCAAAAATTCAAAATATTTTGGAGTGATTCCATAATGTTTTAAGATCAATCTAATAATTTTCTGATTGTTCAAGTATTATAACATAATAATGACAAACAGAACCTTGTATTGCTTTTTTTACCAGCCTAGTCACTTCTTGCGTCATCAGTTCCTCTTTTCTGTTCACGGAGTCAGACAATATGGATAATATATGTACAATAATATATGCAGCTATAAAGTTTGTAATATTAATTAACAAGACGCCAGAAGACAAGGTTGTATAATTATCTTGAGAATAGCTGCGACTCTTTTTATTCAAATTACCATATTATCAATAATTAATAATAATCAACGATGTGTTTGTAGGTCGAATTTTATTTATTTATTAAATCTATTAGTGTGACACATTTGATTTTTCTCTTTAGCCGAATTTCGTAAAATAACATGCGTTTTTCCAATAATTTTTCGTTGTTTAACACTGTTAGATCATCTCTTCATAAGATCTACTCACTGCATGCTGACGTATCCATATTTTCCACCTACGTATATCGCTCAAGAGCGCATATCGAATGAGCTACTTAGATGCAACCTACGTTAAATATTTTTGTAAAGGCGATAATATGAATCTTAAATACTCTATGAATTTAACTTTCTTTTTCAAGAATTTATACCAACATGCCAGCAATACTCAACAATTAAACTTTGATATCTTATTATGTTGAAGAGAATAACTTTTATAGATGTTTGAAAATCCAAAATTTAATTTACGTAAATCTTAATTTATTCTCTTCAAATTAAAATATCAGAAGGTTATTACAAAAAAACATTGATTTGATAATACTTAGATAGGAGTATCTTTTGAAGTAATTGATCGATCTTGAAATCGATAAAATATTAAAATATTTCGACATCAATGGATCTGAAAGATATTTCGAAAAAAACTCTTTATTTAAAAATTTTAATTTTAAGAATATCTCTTGAGAAAATGAAATGTAATTAGTTATGGTCCAGTTGGCGGCATATACGTTTTAACACAGGAAAAAGATCATTTTAAAAAAGATATTTATGCTTCTACTAAAGACATGATAAGCATCAAATTTTTTCTGAATTTTTTTCTAATTCTTGAAAAACTTTGGGGTGGCTGGAGGGGTAGTTCCGGGGCATCTAAGAGCCTGGTGATTTTTTATATTGTGTGAGGGTGTTGTAGGAAGATTACAAAAAATCGCCAGCTTCAAAGGACCCTCGGAAGGATTTTTTCTGAATTTTTTTCTAATTCTTAAAAAACTTTGGGGTGGCTGGAGGGGTAGTTCCGGGGCAGCTAACGGCCTGGTGATTTTTTATATTGTGTGAGGGTGTTGTGGGAGTCTTACAAAAAATCGCCAGCTTCAAAGGGACCTCGGAAGGATTTTTTACAAATTTTTTTTTTATGTCATAAGTGTTTGGGGTGGCTGAAGGGGTAATTCCGGGGCAGCTAATGGTCTGGTGATTTTTTATATTGTGTGAGGCTGTTGTAGGAGTCTTACAAAAAATCGCCAGCTTCAAAGGACCCTCGGAAGGATTTTTTACAAATTTTTTTTTTATGTCATAAGTGTTTGGGGTGGCTGAAGGGGTAGTTCCGGGGCAGCTAATGGTCTGGTGATTTTTTATATTGTGTGAGGCTGTTGTGGGAGTCTTACAAAAAATCGCCAGCTTCAAAGGACCCTCGGAAGGATTTTTTACAAATTTTTTTTTTATGTCATAAGTGTTTGGGGTGGCTGAAGGGGTAGTTCCGGGGCAGCTAACGGCCTGGTGATTTTTTATATTGTGTGAGGGTGTTGTAGGAAGATAACAAAAAATCGCCAGCTTCAAAGGGCCTTCGGAAGGATTTTTTCTGAATTTTTTTCTAATTCTTGAAAAACTTTGGGGTGGCTGGAGGGGTAGTTCCGGGGCAGCTAACGGCTTGATGATTTTTTATATTGTGTAAGGGTGTTGTGGGAGTCTTACAAAAAATCGCCAGCTTCAAAGGGACCTCGGAAGGATTTTTTACAAATTTTTTTTTTATGTCATAAGTGTTTGGGGTGGCTGAAGGGGTAGTTCCGGGGCAGCTAATGGCCTGGTGATTTTTTATATTGTGTGAGGCTGTTGTAGGAGTCTTACAAAAAATCGCCAGCTTCAAAGGGCCCTCGGAAGGATTTTTTCTGAATTTTTTTACAATGTCATAACCGTTTGGGGTAGCTGGAGGGGTAGTTTTTGTGTTTTGAGGAGCCATTCTATCATTTATAGGGCTCACTGTCTCTTCTTGAAACTGAAAAACCATTTTCAGTTTCAGGAGTAAAAAAATTTTTTTTTTGATTTTCGTTCATAAAAAAACGTTCGGAACTTCAGGTACATTCAAATCAAATAACCTTTTTCAATTTATTGAATACTCAATTTCACAGACAATACCAAAGAATTCTTTAATTATTAATGTAAGATATAAATTATTATAATATCGTAAAGTTGAAAGTGGAGTATAAAGTTTTGTGTAAAGTTTCATATTTAATAGGGATTTCCGAATAGTTTTTAATTGACGTACAAACTAACAGTATATGTATATGTAAACTATTTAAGTTTGATGCAACCGTGATTAACCAGTTTCACAATATTAATGTACACGGAAAAAAAATTGAAAGAATTTTTACTATTTCGCTATTGTAATTTTTATTAAATTAAATCGTAACGGTGGACGATACTTCTCATTTAGTAATTTTTACGATCTACTATTGTAAATTTTATCCAACAAACAAGGCTAGCAAGAAACTTAAAAAATCGAATAATATAGAGCAAATTATACAATATGTGTTTGTAAACTTTACAATTCAACTATTGTAAAAATTGACGGTCGGTTTTTTAAAAGAAATTTTAGGGAGGGAGAGAGATAGGAGGTTAGACTAGTGGTACCTCAGTCTCAAGCCGGCAACGGTATGAGATAGATCGTGTGTGAGGGCGTGTCTCTGTTTCATGTATTTTCTATATCATTTGTGCGCAAGCAGTATAAATAAATATGTGAAGTTGTTTATAAAAAGTAATAAATCGATAATTTAGTGTTTTTCATTGTGCCAAATTATTTATTTATAAATAAATATTGATAAACGCGAAAGGACGCCAAAACCTAGCCTCAAAATGGGTGATCATGGGAACGCTTCCCAGACCCCAGCTAATTCTTCCGGATTATCGCAAACACCGGATAAAAGTCCAGCTATTAAATACAATTCTAATTTATTAGACAACGAATTGTTTAAACAATATATTGAAACAGGTATGATTACTAAAAATGTTCGAAAGGCTAACAAACAAGCGACAGGGGTGCCCAATCTAAATCAACCCCGCAGCAGAACTTCTTCGATGTCCGACAGCGACCCGACAGATGGCGCCATGAACCACGACGGTGAGGAATTTTTAAAACCGCGCAAGCCCGCGAAGGTGAGACGCACATTTCAAACAGCTGGAACAAGTGTCAGTAATAAATTCGATCCACTCACGGAATCAGATCTTATAGACAGTGAAAATCTTTTAACTAATAAAAGAATCCATAATGGCAAGAGAAAATTAACTTCAAAATTAAATAAAAACAGCAATCAACAAACTAATAATCAAAATGACACAAGTGATCAAACGGAGCAAAACAAAAAACCTAAAGGCAGACCGCCTCCTATTTTTGCCAAAATCAATGGTATTAAAGAAACAATTACGCTACTCACTACTAATAATATCTCCAAAACAAGTTTCATAGTCCGTGAATTCGACGAAACATTTATAAGAATTTATCCTAATGACATTGCAACTTATGACTTATGTTTAAACATATTAAAAGAAAAGAAAACCGAATTCTTTACTTATACTCCCAGACACCTGAAGATAAAAACAATTGTCCTGAAAGGTGTACGTGGTGGCTACGATGAAAAGGATATCAGGGCAGCCCTAACCGAGCTTAACCTACAAGATGTCAACATAACTAAAGTTAGCAAGCTAATCTTTAACAAAAGCAAACCTGAGCTTTACCACTTTCTTGTCTCAGTGTCTCACGACAGCAAAACTGCTTCACTGACTCGTCTAAAAGCTTTATTATCGCAACCCATCAGATGGGAAAGATTAAGAAGACCTACAATCTTTATGTGCAAAAAATGCCAAAATACGGGACATTCAAGTTCTAACTGTCATATGGCCCCGACCTATGTTAAATGTGCAGGCGACCATGAAGCCAAAGACTGTACTTTACAGGCAGGCACTGATAAAAAGCTTCTTAAATTTACCAACTGCGATGAAATAGGTCATCCAGCCAGTTACAAGGGCTGTCCAACACTTAAATTTATGGCCAAACTCAAAGCTCAATATAAACAGCAACAAGAAGCCAAAAAGCAGAACATAGCTCAAGCAATTAACAACTACACCAGGCCAGACCAATCATACGTCAATATGCTCAACATTAACCAAAATAACAGCTTTCCACCTCTTCCGAGGCCGAAATTACCTCCCACAGGGACACATACATCAAGTCACGTGAAATCTACAGCACCGGTGGACATTAATTACTCCGATAACATCACAAACAACCTGGAATCACTTCTCAACGCTTTTAAAAACGATATCTTAAAAGAAATTAAGCAGCTTAATCGCAAAATTGACTCAAATACTAGAAAAATAAACATAATAATGTCTGCAATTGATCTGGATGAATAATGGCACAGCTGCATCCACCAAACTAAATACAACATTCAAAAAAAATTGTATTAATCACCGCATCAATACTGACTCCACACTGAGAAAACAGTTTGTTTGGCTCAAATGCGCAGATTTATTTGAAATAAATGAAAAATATATATTTAATGTTAACAAATTTCTTTTATTCAAATATATATTACTTCGAATCAAATACTACCTCGTTTTGGTTTATTTAACTGAATCGACTCATTTATTTCATTTAAATAAAGATTTGTTAACTATTAACAAATCTCACTTTAAGTAAATTACGCTTGGTGTCGCTACGGTCGCCACTGTTATTTCTCGACGTGATTTGTAAAAAATAAATAATGAAAATTAACTCAGTTTACAAATGTATTTTGTTTAATTTTTGTAGAAATAAATAAAATAAAAATATATATATATATGCTTAGATAAATATGTATTGAAATAGTTAACTATAATAGAAATTAATAATTATGATGCTGAAGTTAGCAGACAGCTGTCAATTTTTTTAATTTTTATTACAAATCAACGATAAAAAACATATTTTAATGCACTTGTAATTTTTTTTAATTTTTAGACTTGGAACTTTTTAATTTAAATTTTTTCATGATAATTTTATTATTATAAAAGTCCTAAAAATTGACAGATGTCTGTTAATTTATGAAAATTAAGTTAGCCGTCATCTAAAAATTTTTAGAATTTTTTTTGAAAAAATTGATACAAAAGAAATTTTTTAAAAAATTTCATTCGTAAAAAACTTGAAAAATTATAAGTGCAATTTTAAAAAAATATTTTCTAGATCTAATTTAATAAAAAAAAAAAAAAAAAAAAATTAAAAATTAAAAACGTCGACTAACTTTATAGTATTATTGTTAATTTCAGTATAATTAATAATTCCAAAAGAATTGCTCATTTAACCCCAAACGTTCGATATGTCTACTTTACTACTTTCCTAACCTAAAACTAAAAATCATTGCTTTGAGTATATTCAAACATACCATTTATTTATAGTTATCAAATCTGATTTGGTTGAAATATATCATTGTTAGCACCAAAGAAATATTTGTTAACTATAAACAAATCTGGATTTCATTCAAATATACTCTAACTTTGTCTCAAATAAATCAATTTATTTGTATCAAATAAATATTTCTTGTGATATTTAAATAAGAGATTTATTTATAGTTAACGAGCCTCATTTCATTTAAATGAACTGTTTTCTCAGTGCAGGGAGTACATCAACCTAGACTTTCTGTGGCGTTACCACCAATAGATACAACATCAAACTTCGAATTATCGAACGACTATTGGTGGCTATCGCGAGATCCAACTCACATTGATGAAAGAAGTAGAAGAATTCTGTAGGAGCACCAGCTCATTTAACTCTGCAGGCCAACTACAGTGACTTAAAAGTGCATTTAATTCTAATACAAAGTACAAACTATATTATTAAGTGTTTACTAATAACATAATACTGTAAAAATGTAAATATGTACATATGTATATATCTGTCCCCTTCAACCTTTCCCATCGTCCCACCTCCTTTACACTCACCCATTCCCTAAAATATTGTCAGATATGTTTTTTCATACCATAATTTTTGACATCTTAAAAACCTCATATGTTAACATAAAATGTTCTAATTTAACGCTATGTAATAAGAAAATTATATTATTTAATATTTATAACTAACGAGATCTACAGCTCGTAACCAGTTAGTACAAATTACACTAAGTATTGCTATATTAAAGTATTTTTAAGTAATTTTTATACTTATTGAAATTCTGTTATGTATTTTGAGAGAAATTAATAAACTTACTTTAAAAAAAAAAAAAAAAACTAATTGGTACCTATACAGTAACCGAAAAAAGAGATCGGAATTATCGTTCTATCCGGGGTTCGAACCCAGAACGCTTTGTTGGCAGCCAGGGACTCTCCCTCTACGCTATCTGAGGTAAACCAGCACCTAAGTCCTTTAACATCTACATAAACTCGGAGTCTAGCGCTGTGCACGGCCATCACTCACACCAATTGTGAAACATTCCAATTCAACTATTGTAAAATTTGTTATAGTTCTATTGGAAAGATACAGAGGCAGCACTGGAAATTTTAATATCTTACTTTTTACAATAGTAAGTTGTAAAATTTCATGAATAAATGGTAAAGTTTCTTCTAAAATATTTGAAAATTAATAGTAATAAAAGTATAGTCCAGCTTTACAATAGTTGTATCGTAAATTTTCCCAGAAATTTTTTTCCGTGTATGAGTAACTACTCATATTCAAAAAAACAGCATGCACAGCAGTACCCGTTTATGGCCAAAATATGATTTTTATTGCGATTCGTTGTTTAAACTTTTTTAACTTCCCGCTAAGAAAATCGAAGATTTTCAAAAATCGGGAAGTTGTTGGTTTTACCTAGTTTTACAAAAATCGAGTTTTTATCAGATTTCGACGTTTTAAGGTCTCAGGAAGTTTCCTGACTATCCCCACGATGGTGTCTGTATGTCTCTATGTATGTTCGTGTGTGTGTGTGTGTGGGTGTGTGTGTGTGTGTGTGTATGTAACATGCTTTTGAACGGCTTATTACACCGAAATTTCGGGTCTGATTAATTTGTGTTTAAAAGTATATCATAGAATTTGAAAAACTGCGTCGAATGCCGCCAACCGCGTGAAAATCGGTTGATTCATTCAAAAGTTACTGCGGTTTGAAAATTAAAAAAATAGTGTTTTATTAAACTTCTATTAGACTTTTGAGCTCGGAGAGCTCAAAACGACACGAAAATTTTATTTTTGGGCTCGAAAAGCTCAAAGACGTAAGTGCAATTTTTAATGCTTTTAATTACGAAAGTAGCGGGAAGTTGCAGGGATGGCCTTTAGGGTCAACTTTTTTGCTAATTTTTTTATGATAAGCATCGATCTTATCACAATAGAAATAAGTTTGCCATCAACATTTCCACACTGACTTTTGACAACTACACATGGATAATTAAGATTAGCGAATCAAATTATCTTCAATTATTGTACTTAAAGAAAAATGAAAAGAAAATATCGACCGTTTTCTAACGCAACTGCGTATCTAAAAAATGACAACTTTTGAGATGACTTAAAAAATTCGTTTTAAAAATTTAATGGTCGATAAAAAATAATGTTTATCAATAGTATTTTAACAAGAGCCATTCCGAAGAAATTAAAAAAAAATTTGAATTTTTACGTTTTTTTAAAATAACTTTAAAGCGTGCGGATAAATCATAATAAAATCATGTATACGTTGTTTGTGCTTAAAAAACTGCGTCGAATGCATTTTCAAAAATGAAAATCAAATGACGCACTCAAAAGTTATAGTTGTTTAATAAATACATTTTGAGCTCTTCAAGCTCAAAATTTCAAAACCGGTGCTTTGAGCTTGAAAAGCTCAAATATTAACCAAGGAATACATTTTAAGACGCCTCAAATTCAAACTTAGCGGAAAGTTCTAGGGTTGGCCTGCGCGGTGAACCGATTTCCAGATTTTTAACTTCCCGCTAAAAAAATTGAAAATTTTAAAAATCGAGTTTTTAACGGATGTTGACGTTTTGGGGTCCTAGGAAGCTTCCCCGAATGTTTCCGCGATGATGCCTGTATGTCTGTATGTATGTATGCTCTTCGAGCTCAAAAGTCTGATGTAAGTTTCATAGAACACTATTTTTTGAATTTTCAAACCGCAATAACTTTTGAACTAATCAACCGATTTTCACGCAATTGGTGGCATTCAACGCAGTTTTTTTGAGTTCTAAAAATAATCTTCAAATGTAGATTGATCAGATAGATAATTTCAAAGTAATTTTGAAAAAACTTTTTTTTCGAATTTTTCGACAACGATATCTGATAAGAACTGATATGATTAGTTTTTGGAATCGGTCGGTAAAGCTGTTTAAAAGTTATTCCAAAAAAACCACATTTGAAAAAAATTTTTTTTTTAGTTTTTTGGGGATTTCTCGGAATCTACCCGTTTAAACTGGTTCAAAATCGCAGTAAATCTAAGTTTAATGGTACTATTTGAAACGCATACATTCATACATACATACATTATCGCAGAAACATTCGGGGAAGTTTCTAGGTCATCAAAACGTCAAAATCCGTTGGAAACTCGATCTTTGAAAAACGGGGTAAAACCAATAACTTCCCAACTTTTGAAAATTTTCAATTTTCTTAGCGGGGAGTTAAAAAATATTTAATTAAACTTTGCTACACAAATTATTCCCACAAATATTTCTCACAATAAATATGCAAACTATTATTGACAAAGAATAGTTTTACAGAATAATTTTTAACATCAACATATATTTCCACGACTTGTCAAATTCCATTCATGAAATTATAGGGTCATTCCACCAAATAAGAACATTTTTACGGGGCGACCCTCGCGGATTATGTTTAAAATTTATGGAGGTGTTCTCTATAATAAGAAATAAATTCCCTACAAGTTTCAGCCCTTAACATGCCGCAGTTCTGGAGTTATGATTTTTTGAAATTTTGAAAAAAAATTTTTTATAACTTTTTTATTAATTTTTCTGAAGAAGGAAGCTTTTTTATTAAAATCCACGAAAAATCTTATCTTGTGGGAAAAATGCTCAGCTTTTGAATGAAAATATCCATTTTATTATAAACACATCAGAAGACCCTTTGAAATCCAATTAAAGTGGAAAAATTGATTTTTCTCGGTGTGCGGTGCAAGGTACATCCAATTTGACTTTTTTTTCAGAAAAATCAGAGTTTTTTACACAAAATATATGGTTTTCACGATGTGCATATTTTTTGTTTAATCGCAATTAAATTAAACATAAAATCTTTATAATTAAAATACTTTTATTTTGAACTTTTTCCGATGTTGATACAGTTTTAATAAGAGCATATCCAATTTCATCATTTATCGGTAAAAGTGTGCAATGTCTGTGTACCCTTTACCGTTTTTGATAAAAAATATCGTACGTCTAACACATTTTTTTTGTCTAAATAATCATCATTCGTTATGAAAGTAAAATCAACGCCTGTAAAATTCTTGATTGCCCAGGAATTGAAATCTTGTGGTGCCAGTATATGTTTTTTATTTTCCATTTGTAATGAAGCTCTAGCAGCATGTCGTTTTACTGGACCTACAAGCCCATCGCATGGTCCTTTGCCATGGGCAGTCGCAAAAAAATGCCACTCAACGATGATTCTAAAGTTAGCATAATATTAACATAAATTAGTAAATGTTTTTTTATTTTTAAATTGCTGAGGTGCTCCATCTGAGAAGTAAAAAATCCTTTCAATAACAGTAAATTTTTCTCTTAAAAAAGAAATCAATTGTTCTTGAAATAAATAAATTAAAACTGTGTCATGTTTAAGGCAATCTGAGATACCAACTAAGCCTAAATGCTTAATAGTATCATTTTCGTTTTAGTAAACCACCATTTGAAATATAGTAGCTTGGTCATTATTCCAATGATAGCCTTGAGCAGCTTCCTGCACAACAAACGCAATTTTCTACCAAGTTAAAAACTACCGCTAATTCACCACTCTTCAAATTTAATTTCGCATTAGGGAAAAACCGACTTTGTATTTTTACTATAAAGTCATGTTTTAAAAGTTTCTCAAGTTGCGTCGCTAAGGTATCAATAAAGTCATCGGAATCCGAAATAACGTTTACAATGGTACATCGATCGGTTGATGTCCACATTTTAAATTCGATTTCATTTACATCAAATTCTTTAAACGATGGATGAAAGTAATTAATGATTTCTTCATTGTTTGGACATCTATTACAACTTCTGAAGAAGCACGATTCCGTTGGATTATTACAAATCAATTTATTCAATAAATTTTTATAAATTGATTAAGTTTCCATAATCCAATCAGTATTTCTCGCAAATTTTGGAAAATTACATCCTAAATAAGAAAAATGGAATCGTAGTTGTGAACGCCATCTGCATTGTATAAACTCAATTTTTTAACGAGCAGTTTGAAATTTTAAATATTTAACAGAAAATTATTTTACTATCCCGAATAATCGTATAACGCTTAGCCGATATAACGTTTAATTTAATTGCGATTGAACAAAAAATATGCACATCGTGAAAACCATATATTTTGTGTAAAAAACTCTGATTTTTCAGAAAAAAAAGTCAAATTGGATGTACCTTGCACCGCACACCGAGAAAAATCAATTTTTCCACTTTAATTGGATTTCAAAAGGTCTTCTGATGTGTTTATGATAAAATGGATATTTTCATTCAAAAGCTGAGAATTTTTCCGACAAGATAAGATTTTTCATGGATTTTAATAAAAAAGTTTTCCTCATCAGAAAAATTAATAAAAAAGTTAAAAAAAATTTTTTTTCAAAATTTCAAAAAATCATAACTCCAGAACCGCTGCATATTAAGGGCTGAAACTTGTAGGGAATTTATTTCTTATTATAGAGAACACCTCCATAAATTTTAAACATAATCCGCGAGGGTCGCCCCGTAAAAATGTTCTTATTTGGTGGAATGACCCTATAGTCATTCAATTAATATTTTTCCCAAGTATTTGGACAATACAAAACTTTACAAAAAATAGGTCGTAAAGCTTAAAATGATGATAAATTTTTACACTATATTATGTATTTAATAATTGATACTCTAAATTTTGAACATTTCTTGAAATTTCGATACAGCAAAGCAGTTATTTAAATCTTTGAACTTGAACAAAATGAATAAAAATACTTAACAATAATTTAAATTAAGGAAATAAATATTTTAATTATGAATGATATTTCAAACAAAAATGTATTATTTGTTATAGATAAAATTAGAACGTGTTTTGGGTGTAACTGTATCGAGTAATGCAGCGTTGGATTGCGACAGTACTAGTGAACTAGTTGCTTATCCTGCAGGGTAAGCCCCGATTTATTTAATTTTTATAAAAAAAAACCAATAAAAGAATGAATAAAATTATGTAATAACTAAAGACACACTAGTATGAGATGCTCTTATATGCTTCTAATTCGGGAAGCCACGACAGTGCGCCTTTTAAGGGTTATCCATCCAACATACTATGTCAGTGCATTTCACATTATGAAGGAAATTGTAAACAAATAAAAGCAGTCATTATTTATTATTCTTTTTTCTTGTTCATTCTTTTATTCCAATGATTTTCTATAATTTTTTAAGATTATTTTTTTGATAACAATTTCTGTGCCATAACGAGAACTTGATCCTAAATTGTATTGTATGTAATCAAAACTCGTACCCAGCATTAAGACCGTATTCTACTTTAAAACTTAAAAAAAAAAAATCAATTTTTTTTCAATTTTCCAAAAATAAACATATTTTTAAATTGAGAGGTTATAATTGAGGATGGTTTTACTTGTATCACTGTAGAGTATTTTACAAGGGAGGGTGGGGAATTATTGTCTCTCCACTTTTTTCTCCGCAATATAGTCTCTCAACCCCGTCATTATAACTCTCAACCACTTTTTCGTCCCCACCCCCCTGCATGTCGGGATTTTTTCTTTCATGCCCGACACACATGTGCTGCGACTGTGGCCGACTTACGCGTTATAATCAGTACCTGCATTTGCATTACGGTCTTAAATAGTATGGAGGTACTTCTATAATGACATTTTACCTCCATAATTATATGGGAAAACCACAGAAAACCCGACCGGTACAGAGGCTGGCAATGAAACGCACATATTCTTAGTTTATAATCATTGAAAAATATTGGTGCGCACCGGAATCGAACCCTGGTCCCACTCTTTCGAAATACAGGTACCGAGCCGATTAGGCTATTGCCAACCTTTTTCATATTTTTAAATATTCTCTCTGAATTTTAAATCGATTGAGTCAGTTGAACTGTACTTTTCTGCGTCTCAAACAAAACTAAGTGGGCGCGCTATTGAAGTGTAGCTTTTAGCATATATTTAGAAATGTACATTTAAAAAATTCTAAACGTATTTATCTCAAAACTACTTTTTAACACCACTTGGTGATAAAATTTTCGAATCTACTAAACCGATTGTTCTGTAAACTTGTATCGACTGGCTGAAGTGGGATTATTTGAAAATTTTGATTTTTAATATTCTTTAATTTCTCACTGAAAATTAATAATTTTCAAAACTCAAGTTATTCAGATCTCGTTTTGAGATCCTAGGAATCTATCCTAAATATTTATGCAGTGTAACTATATTATAAATAATATATACTCTAGTGTCTGTATCTGTGTGCATGTGAGAGTGAGTTTATGTAAATTTTTCATAATTTTTCAACGGTGTGATCGATTCAAACATAGTATACGGCAATCCATAAGATCCCCCAAATTTAGATTTTTTGAAAATTTGAATCGGTTCGATTCAATAGATTTTGAGAAATCACAAAAATAAAATAATAACAAAAAACCGTGTGGTTTCGTGGGACACCAGATAGGAACGAAGTTCAGTCATCACGTAGATTATACATTAGACACTGTAAAGCCATCATACATAAAAATTTTACGCTTTTTTTAACATTACGGACGTTTTTTTGCCAGCTAGGGTACCCCTCCGCAACGCCCCATAAGGAACTTCATTCCAAAAAAAAATGTTTTTGACGTGATAACGTCTTATAAATTGATGAATACCGACAGCGCTCACGAAAAAATGTAACGTTCCGCCTGAGCCTGGGCGTGCAAGCGAGAGCGCGCAACAAACGATAGAGAAGCACGATCAAACAAACGATCGAGAGGCCCAAGCGTTGGCTTATGTCACATATATCTCTCTTTTCGCGTGACGTCAGAGCTAGCAGTTAGAACACTAGTCTATAACTAATTGTTCGTGATTATATTTAAACAAATTATTTAAATTAAATTTTCAAAAACTGTTAATAATATTTGAAAATTAAAAATTGATGTTTTTAACTAGTTTCAAAAAAATTTATGTCAAATTATATCAGATTATTATTGTTGATAATATTAATGATTGTTAATCAATATTATTAATTATAAATAAATAAATTAATAATAATTATAAACGATAAATTAATAATAAAATAATAATAAAAAATAATAAAATAATTAATATTAATTATAAATAATGGTAATTATATAAATTATCAATTTTTAATTAACAATGTATCAACAAGTCCATTTTTTTGTCAAAATAATTTTTAAATATTCAAAATTTTTTAATTTTTAAATACAAAATTTTTTAATTTTTAAATACAAAATAATGATAATTCAGTGATAATAATTCAATTCAATTCATAAAAGTATGCAATTTTTCATCAATGTTTTTTTATGACGTTATCACGTAAAACTATTGTCCGTAAACCGACTTTAAAGACAACCAATTTTTTTTTTTTTTTTTCAATTACTTCTGAGCTACTGAACCGATCAATTTTTAAACATCTTCAACTCTTTCTCTGAAAAAATACGTCGAATGTCGCAAACCACGTCAAAACGGTTAATCCATTCGTAAAACGTCGTAAACGAAAAATTTGTAAATAAGTGTTTTTTTCGCATGACTTCTAAATTTCTTTTCAGATCGTTTTTGAACTTTAATGGTGTTTTTATGTTTTAAAAACGCCAAAAATTTTTTCCAAATCTTACCTCAATATTTTTATTCATAATCATGAAAAATTCTTAAAAGCAGCGTTTTTTTTTATTTTTACAAATGCCCAAAGTAGAGTACTGCCTTCATTCTAGAATTTACAAGATCAACTATTTTTTTAATTCAAGCTAGTTTTTTAGAGAAAGAGAACGGATTAGATTTTGAAACCGGCCGATCAAATATTTAAGCGGTTTTTTTTTCAAACCTACACAACTGATTTAGTTAAAATCTTCAGAAAACCCAAGTTTCATAGAAACCTTTCACAATGTGTGTAGACATCTTTTTAGAAACGTCGAAATCAAATGAAAACTCGTTTTGCGAAAATCAGTCTGAAAATAATCAACTAAGTTCCCGAACTTTTATTCAATATTCATCGCAGAAAGTTGAGTAAAAAATTGCTTTTCTACGATATGAATCACTAATGACAACAATTATACCAACATTCGTAGGATATAAGAATGGTTGATATGAAAGTTACTTGCTTTCATCTGGAAAATGATTTAAATGTATTTACTGCATCGGCTGTTCTAGTATCGTTATAAAGAAACGAGGTGAGAGTGGAAGAGGTCGTGCGAAAAACTTCTGGCCTTATCCCTTCCTTTCTTACTTGACCTAGTGAGTTATTATTATCTTACTATCACAATGAGTTTTTCCTGTATCTTTTAATTTGCAAGTTATGAATAATTGATAATCTACATATCAGCACATTAACATAACTATTGGTAATATTATAAGATCATAAGATTATTAAACTTGATCAAATGATGAAAATTGTTCCCGAACCAGTTCTCTAGATATTCGAGACTATACTCAGTTAGCATGACGGAATTATGGTACGGTCTCATGGAGAAAGCCATTGCTGAATTATTTACTAGATTCATACTCTCAATATGTATAATAACTTTATTAAAAATAATCTCAGACGATTTCATTACCACCTTCTCACACTTTTTTTTTCATTTTTTAGCATTAAATTACAAATACTGAGTATTATGATTTTTTTTAGATGTACCGTAGTTTTGTTCAACCCTCGAAAAAATATCCAGGCGCATGTGTTGAATAGTTGCAAAAAAACTGTTACCTCACTGGCACTTGCTGGAGATGGTCGTCTTTTAGTCACTGGTGAATGCGGACATATGCCCAATGTACGAGTATGGGATATTTCTGATCGTCAAAACGCCATTCAGATTGCCGAGTTTTCCAGTCATAAATATGGAATTAATTGTGTTGTAAGTACTTTTTCATTCGAATACTATTAGATTTTTTGTTTTACCCTTTTTCACTTATACTAATAAATAAAATTGCTTAAGAATTGTTAGTTAGTAGTGTAATTTCAACCATGATTAAATTCTGTAAAAGTTTTCCAATTAAATAACAAAAAATAAAATTTCATTTAAATAATTTAAAAAAAAAAAAATTACGATACTTGTTTTTTATTAGAATAAATTTATCACGTATTAATATTCATGTTTCAGGCATTTTCACCAAGCAACAAATATGTTGTTTCTATTGGATCGCAGCATGATATGATAGTGAATGTCTGGGACTGGCGGAACAATGTAAAAGTAGCATCTAACAAAGTATCTAGCAAGGTGAAGGCCGTATCATTTGCTGAAAACGGGAGCTATTTTGTAACTGTTGGTAATCGACATGTTAAATTTTGGTATCTTGAATATACTCGAAACGCTAAGTATAAAGAACCAGTACCTCTTATGGGCCGATCGGCTATACTAGGTGAACAACGAAATAATGACTTTGTGGATGTAACATGCGGCCGCGGAGAGATGGCAGATTCTACTTACGCCATTACAAAAACTGGATTACTTTGTGAATTTAATAATCGGCGGCTCCTTGATAAGTGGGTCGAATTAAGAACAACCAGTGCAAATTGTATGGCCATAGGTGAAAAATTAATTTTTGTTGGATGTGCCGAAGGAATTATTAGATGCTTTAGTCCAGTAACACTTCAATTTATTACAACATTACCAAGAACTCACTATTTAGGGGTAGATGTAGCTTGTGGATTATCTATAAGTCATATGTCTCAGCATCCAGTAAATGCAAGATATCCAGATGCAATTGCTTTAGCTTTTGATGAATTAAATAACAAACTTACGTGCGTTTATAATGATCATAGCATTTATATTTGGGATATTCGAGATATCAAGCGTGTGGGAAAATCTCACTCTTTTCTCTTTCATTCAGCATGTATATGGGGCGTTGAAATGTATCCAACAAATAGTGAATTAATAAGTAACATGCCTTCAGATAGTTTTGTAACATGTTCAAGCGACGATACAATAAGAGTATGGAATTTAAAAAATGATTTTTCAACAAATCAAAAAGTTTACAGTCGTAATATTTATAGCAATGAATTATTAAAAGTGTTATACATTGATCCTGAATTGACATACTTAAAAGATTTAGATTTAGCTACCGCAGGATCAACAGATAAAAGTGATACCTCATATGATGGTCGTAATGGTGTTAGATCAATCAGAATAAGTCCAGATGGTGCACATATTGCTTCTGGAGATCGATCAGGTAATATTAGAATTCATGATGTAGCTACGTTAGATGAATTATGTCTTATAGAGGCTCATGATGCTGAAGTACTTTGCCTTGAATACTCAAAATATTCTCGAATTACTGATGGACCAAAATTACTAGCAAGTGCTTCAAGAGATCGATTAATACATGTTTTTAATGTTGATGAGGGTTATAATTTTCTCCAAACACTTGATGATCACAGTTCTTCAATTACGGCTGTTAGATTTTTCACAACGACTCAAAATGATAACATTCAAATGGTATCATGTGGCGCCGATAAAAGCATTATTTTTAGACAGTTGCAAATGACTCCAGGAAATCCACCACAATTTGTAAGAGATCACAATGCTCAAGGAAAAACCACGTTGTATGATATGGAAGTAGACTCTGGTCAAAAGCATGTTTTAACAGCTTGTCAGGATCGTAATATTCGAGTATATAATGTAGCCACTGGTAAACACAGCAAAACGTTCAAAGGTTCTATTGGTGAAGACGGGTCTTTAATAAAAGTTGTTTTGGATGCATCAGGAATATACGTTGCTACTTCATGTACAGACAAAACTTTATGTGTCTATGATTACTACAGTGGTGAATGTATGGCAACAATGTTAGGTCATTCAGAACTAGTTACAGGCCTCCGTTTTAGTCCAGATTGCCATCACTTAGTATCAGCCAGCGGCGATGGTTGTATATTTGTTTGGAGTATACCTCATGATATGGTAGTTACTATGCAAGCACGATTAACTCAACAGGCGATGCGTGCGGGTAAAAAACCCCAAAATTTACAAAATGGACTAGTAACACAGCTAGAAAATGAATCTTTTGGTCCACCATCACCTGAATTTTTCGGTTCAAATGTCAATTCAACTATACAAACTACTGCTATTGACTATCGTTTCAGTGTTGGTCAATTACCTCATTGGGCTAAAAAACAAATCAATACGGATACTAATACTGAAGAAAATATAACTTCAAGTGTCAGATCGGTTAGTGTAGATATGCCGAAAGGCCGATGGGCTCAACGTGTACAACAGACTGATGGAATTACTGTGAAATCAGTCTATGATAGTGATGAAATTATTCATTTTCCCCCTTCCAGAAGTACCATTGACTCTGAATGTGGAGGTGGTGGTACTGGAGGATCTAAAGATAGTTCTATTGACAGCGGAACTGAGACTAAATGCAGCAGTGATTATAGACGTGAACCCATTACTATAAAAAAAGTAAGTTATTTTCATGTATTTACGAAATAAATAAGAACCAATTTTACATATAGTAACATTAACGAGTTTCAAAGACTAAAAAAAGTATGTTTTATCTCATTTTCTTCTCATATATTAAATAAAGTATTTTATTTAAACTTTTACACATATCAAACATAAATTTTTGATACATCAAACATAAAAATGTTAGATAGTTTATGAAATTTTCTGGATAAAATTTAATAAATTCAGCCATTGAGACGTCGTTTCTTGAAAAATATATCAAACCAATCTCCTTCAAATTTTAGTACTTGTTTCGTCTAGCAGTAAAAATAATTTGTTAATTTTTGAACATATTTTATTTATAAGAACATTTGTTAACTAAAACTTTTATTATTAGAAAAACTTTAGCATTAGAAAATAATTTTAGGCCGTTTATGGTCATAAGCCTATTTTCTTTTCTTTAAGCTATTGAATATTCTTTTAAATAGTTTTCTCTTTAGAATTTGCTGTACCTCATTTAAAGCTAAACCTTTCAGTCTAAAATTTTAAATACTATCGTAAATTTAGGGATTGAGTATCCTTGAGTTTATTTTTTATTATCTTTTTATTGCATCTGACGACGAATATTTTTTCTAATCTGTGAGAAAATTTTTCTGTCAACCATGTGCATAACAGCTGTTCTCTAACTCACTCTCTCTACCTTCAAATTATTTCTTTACGCCTACAATTTTCATCTACCAATAATTTTGCACAAATAACGTTACCACACCTATCGACCCTTTCCTCATTACCTCAAACTGTAACCTCTGACTGTATCACTTCAAACAAAATTCTTCAGTCAGTCATCTACTCACAAGACAATTGCATCTATCTATTCATCGACTATATATCGACAATCTATCTATACATCGACTATCTATCGACAATCTATATATCTATCGACAACTTATCAATTTTCTATTAATCAGTAATTAATTTAAACATATCAAAAAGTGTGTAATTTTACATTATTAAGAAGTATTTATCAATAAATCGTTAAGAGTAAAAATTTACTTTTGTGTGTTTAAAGTCAACAATTTAATTGAAATATCCTCGCTCCAGTAAATTGTAGCTAGGAAATAAACAGTACTCAAACAACAAATGAGTTAATCATGGTTATGCCTCAAAATCAAAACCGAAATTTAGCTGGTTAATTTTACCAAAAAAAAAAAAAAAAAGTTATTTTTATTAGTATAGATAATACTTCAGAATATTATAAACATATTATACACTCGGATCGGTGGTATATTAATATTGTTGATATTTACAAAATTAAACAAGAACACAAACAATTAAATTACATAACAAGCTTACAAAAAATACATAGTCAAAAAACGTTAATTTCTTATGATACGTAAATGCTACACATAAACCAGCATAATATTATTTACTTACATTTTTCAGGAAGAAAAAGAAGAAGAAAATGTATTTGCACCGTGCCCTGATAGTTATAGAGAATTAGCGGAGGATTTTAAAAAACAGGTACTAACTAATTATTATGAACAAAGCATTGAAACGCAACTAATAAATCTTCATATTATAAAATATATTCATATTTTTAATTATCTTTTACTTACATTTTTTCATTATTTATCCTTTTTCATTCCTTTAATTCATTTTGCTCTTATAAAACATTTGTTTCTCCTCTATTGTACAAACGCGGACATTATAGATGACGAGTGGCAACATAACAATAACTAGAGGTAGCAATATCACAGAGTTAACTCATCAATCGAGAATACGATCTTACACCGATGACAGCAGTCTTAGCAGTTTTAAATTAGAGGTATTTGTTAATGGTCGTCATAACAAATGTCAATTCATGTTTTCTTACGTTAAATTTTCTTTATCATTTCTATCTTCTTAAATATTGCATTAATTTTATTTCATTATTATTAAATAAGATAAACATTTTTTGATAATAGTAAAAATAATTTATCTTATTTAGGATCACGAGAGTACAGAACATGATGGTGATGTTGAAGATTATTCTGAGGGCGAAAATGGAACAGCTAGTTCGGAAAAATCACATAATTTAATGTACTATCCACCAACTGAAGATACTATATCAAATCAGTTCAAAGTAAATGCCATTGATATAGAAGAACTCCGAAGATCTATGAGACGAGGAAAAAAAATAAAAATTGGAGATAGCAATATCAGTGAATTGACCACAGCATCCGGAAGTCAAGATGATTCTGATTCTGAAGGAGGTGCATCAACGCCAAGTGCTGAACGTAATCCATTGTCTATTTTATCTGAAGCGAGTTCTGAAGGATACGATCAGGTTTTCAATCAAACTCATCGAGAAAAATATCTTAAAAATGCTTTTGAATCTCTAAGTGGTGCTGATGAACTCACAAATAGAAAAAATACCAGTATTAGCTCTCAATTTCATGGAAGGTAAAATTATTAAATTTGATTTATTATTTATACAACTTTATTTTTTCATTACTTTAATTTGTTTTTTTTTTTTTTTATCTATATTCTATCCTAAGAATAAGCGGAGGAGAAAATCAAGAAAGTAAAACCCACCAAACACCAGTTATAAATTTAATTACACCAAAAAATACAAAACTTAGTACAGATGTAACGAAAAATCGTGAAGAATTACAGCGGCGAATAGAAGAAACGAGAAGAAAATTACAAAGTGTAAAGTTTTTTTTTAGTTATTTTTAGAAAATAATTTATTTAATTAAGCTTTAATAAAATTTTTTTTTACGTATAGGTTGGCTATAAATCTTCTTTAAAGTCAAGCCAAAGTATCTCAGATCTCAGCAGCCATATACCAGATCGCCATCATCGGCAAAGTAAGATTAGTTCAGGTAATAATAAACGTCCACAATCACAATACTATACAATACCAACTAACCCTAGTAAACCATTACTAAATTTAAAATCTCACTTAAAACCTCATACTATTACTAACAATGTTTCTGGTTATGGAAATGCTTTTTTAAAAGATCAAATTGACAACAAACGCTTTCCCAAAAGTCAAACTACTTTTTGTATAAGTAAACAGGCCAAATTGACCGTAAGTCGGCCATTATCATTAGCACTAGATAAAACTGATAAAATGAAATTATCTGTCGATAAAACAAACAAATCATTACCAGAATCACCTGTTTGTGAAGAATTAAAAGCAATTAAAAAAGCATGTAAAGCAGAACTAAACAAGTTTACCAAGTTTGCTCAAAAACAGAGATCTTGTAGTTATTTTATTGGCTTGAATGATAATTTTGAAGATATTGATTGCTTAGCTAAATCATTTGAAAGTTTACCAGCTATGAAAGAGCCACTATCAGATAATGATGATGATGATGATGATAATGACATTAATGACAATGGTAATTTCAGTGACGATTCTTTAGAAAGTGATTATAAAAATCCACCTCGTAGGTGTGTTAGTGAATATCAAATAAATATAAATAGAGAATCAAATAATAAAAATAAAAACTATTTGAAGTGTTTAAAAAAGAATCTTGGTGATTCTCAAGAAAGTATTCTGTCTGATGCGTCTGGAGAAATATTTGATTGTCAGTATGATAACGATAGACATTCTAGTGCTAGCTTTTTTTTATCACGGCGAAAAATGCAAGCCACTCAAAGTCAGGAAAGTGTATTAACTGATGTAACAGATGATTATCAAATTTCTTTATTGCGAGAAAATGAAGTTAATAGAAGTACTGAAAGTATTCTCACTGATGATTCTGACTCATTAGTTAAATCTGCACCATTAGAAATTCTTTTTGAGTCCCATTATAAAAGAAAAAGACATAATTCTGAAAACAAAATAGAAAATATTGAATTTGACAAACCAATAAATACTGTTACACCTACTAAAGCTGTTTTTCGATCTAAATCTTTACAAGATACAAGACTCAGTGCCGTTAAATCAGCTATTAGTTACACAGAAGAAAATTTCAGACCCAATCAAACTTGTATTTATTATGAATTTAACATCGATAATACAAAAGAGTATTGTTCAAAAGTTCGTAATTCATCAAGATTTGATATGACAAGAAGTAATAGTTTAAAAGAGCCCCATTCAATGTTAATTTTTGATAATTTTGTACCCCATAAACCACCAAAACCAAAAAGAAATTTTCCTCGCACTCAAAGCATGCGAAATCGTTCTAGACCTTCTTGGAATAAATATAATTTTGAAAATCCACTGCCTCAAAGTTTAAATTCAAATAGTAAAACTACTTGTTTCGACAATGATAATGTAGAGTCGAAAAATAGTAAAAAAATTAGTCCAAAGACAAATGATTTAAAATTAGAAGAAAACACTTCGTTAATTCTTCTCTCACCAACAAACCAAATTTCGAATCAAAACTTGTTAAAAAATGCCGAGTCAAAAAATCGTACTGAAATTCAAAAAAATTTATCAAGTTACTCCAATGAAGCTAACAAAAATAATAATAATAATAATAATAATAATCAAACAACTAAAATAACAAAAACTTCTTGGCATGACGACTTAGATGTTGATAGCGGTTTTGAAAATCATATTCCTACAAAAGATACATTCGAAACTTATGACTCATTAGAACCTTATGGAACATCTTCTTGTGAAGCATCAACTTCAGATTCTCAAATTCAGGATACGAATGTCGAAATAGAAAAAAATTATAACAATAGCACTGCTGACAGAATTAGTCGAGCAATTGAAGGAACTGTAAAACTTTTATCTAAAGAATTTGAAAACTTAGTTAAAAGAGAGCAACAGAATTTAATTAAAAATAAACAAGTTTGGCAGGTACATCAGTCAAATTCAGCTGAAAATTTTTCAAAATTTGAATCAGAAAGAGACAAGGGCTCAACTTTTAAAAAAGAAACTCGACCGAGTTCAGGGTGTGAGGACAGTGATTGCACTGTAGATAAATCTTTAATGGAAAGTGGTTCCTCAACTCCTGGATCAAGTTGTACTAATTCACCAAAACGAATTTGGCCACCTGCGTCTCGATGTCAATTGAAGTGGATCAAAGCACTACCAACAATCAATCAAGATATCTTACCATCTAAGCAACACTTATCAGGTATCTCAATGATTATGAGAAACCAGTCAATATCATCTGAGTGTTTGTATAAATTTAGTAATAATAGCACATCGAAGCTTACTGTAATGATGAATGTAATGAAATTACTACATATTTTTTTAATTAATTTTATCTATCGTATCATAAACACAAGCAAAAAATTATTTTGTCATGAAGTAAAATTTATTTTATTATAATTTTTTAATCATACGACAGAAATTTTATTTTCAGTTGAATCATTATTGGAATGCATATATCATTATAGCATGATGTTCATACGTATGGTCGCTTTTAGTGAAACGAAAAACATATTCCGATTATTAAAATTTGAAAGTTATCATAAATAACTCCTTTTTTTAAGTTTTATTTATTATTTGTTCATTAATTAATCATTCATTTTACTAAACTTTTGTATGTAAGTAGAAATCAGTGCATGCGTTTATTGCGTGTTTTCAACAGTTAAAACAGATGGCAGGCTTTCGTCGAACATTTCTGATTCTAAAGATGATATAGAAGACAAAGGTATGCGACGTGCTTGTTCCTTGAGTGATCTCTCCGTCAGTCCACCAAACAGGTTACTGCATGGTCCAATACAAGGTATCTTTCTTCAGCTTGCTTAAAATTCATTATAACGAATCTTATAGTTTTCTTTTGGCTTTAAAAAAAATCATATGTATTATATTTTGTTCATCAAATAATTAATTTTTTTTATTAAAAAAATGTTTGTATTAACAAAATTAATATTAGTTTCAGGTAAACTAAGCATTAAAAATTCAAATGTATCATCAAGAAATGGAAATAGTGTTAATATAAACAGTGGATTATCATCAAGATATAATTCAAGCAAATCTCACTCAACATACATGACTCGAAGTAGTAGCGTAGGCGTTTTGAATCAGGTATTGCTTTATTCTTTTCCATTTTTTTATTAATATATATTCGTTTATTTGTATTAATTCATTATTTTATTTTAATAGCACAGTGATTCAGAATCAGATGCTGGAGTAATTTCAAGCAGTAGAAACTTGACAAATTCAACTACTAACAATCGAATAAGTGGATTAATGAGGCCTACAATAAGTTCACAAAATAAAGTAAATCATCAATCAAAACCGAATTTTTCTTCAAGTAGCAATTTACCTATGGTACTGAGAAGACGTGGAATGCAATCTGCTTATTCAAGTGGTATAACTTTACATAATATTCAATCAATAATATTTTACGTAGATTTACAAAAGTAGTATACAAATAATACAAAAACATTATTTATAAATGTATGAAACTTTTTTTCTTTAAGTTAATCTAAGTCAAGTCAGTAATCAAGAAGATTCTAGTTCAGAGGATACTTCTTCAAATGGTAATGGCGGAAAACCATCATTACCACCCAGACCTCGAAGTATTAACATTGATCTTTCAACAAAGTAAATATTCAATGCTTTGAATATTATAAAATTGTATTTATTAATTAATAATTCATAATAACTTTTTTTAAATAGTTTCAATTCCAGTGGATCACTAATAAAACGATCAGGATCAAATACATCAATATCAAAAAGTCGGCTGATGAATGATGCAAGTGGTCAAAGCAATATAAGGCTGTCTAGTCGAAATCAATTGGATTTAAATCTACAAAAACTTCCAACTAAAGATATAAATGTAGCTAATGCTGAATGTAAGTAAAATTTTGTATTTCGAGTATGTTATTTACGTTCATTAAATCATAAATATTCATTTAATCAACTTTTTCTATCTATTAATGCTTTCAGTTAATACAGATAGAAAATTAGGTAACCTATTATGAATTTCATTTTATAAAATCTTTTATGAGTATTATTTCGAAAATTTCTGTAATCATACTGCAGTGATAATTTTAAACCATTATCATTTATTTTCAACAATTGATTAAAGTCGGTTTTATACTTAATCTATATTTTTATTAAAACCTTTTTAATAACTTTGATGGATATAGTTGAATAACGAATTCCTGAAATAAATCTACTCAGATGATTACAAAAATATTTGATAAAACACGAATAATACTATATATGATAGTTTGCAATTTGCTCGGTGTAGAAAGAGTTGAAACAAGACAATTTCAGACCAGAAAGAGTATTAATTTCTTAAGCGAAGGCTGATATCACCCGTAGTTTAAAACTTTTGTTTCTTCTCGTGCTACACACTATATTTATCATACCACTTGTAGCGCTTGTTTTAACTGTCAATTACTTAATTAGTTTTTTTTTTTTAAGCCCACAATAAAAAAATTTATTTATTGATCAAAATAGCAAACAAAAAGATAAAACTGATTCTGCATTAGTAATAAAAAATAACAACATATATATTCATTCATATATATTCATTCATATATATTCATTCTTCATTATTTTAATGTCCAGTAGTCAAATAAAAATCGGAGATTGCGATCTTTCGTATATTCTTTTATAATTCCTCAAGCAACTACAAATAATTACAATAAATTAGTAAAAGTTCCAGAACTGTGAATTTATTTTAAAAACTATTAATAGACCTGACACTAAACATATTTATCAATTTAACGGATGTCATTGAAACTAGGAGATTTGTTGCTGATAATGAGAATGTAATTGTCATCAGGTCGGATAGAGGAAATTCAACTGTGACTATGTGCCGCGATGAACACTTGAATACTTTGGATATGATGTGATTTATCAAAGGTTTGATAAGGACTCTACATGTAAATTTCAGAAGCAAGTTAATGATTTAGTAGTATCTTTTAATTCGAATGGTGTCATAGAGTATTGATTCCAGATGATGCTATATTTGAATATGGAGTTAAGAATTCCTTTGAGTTTGTCAGCCAGATAAGAACTTTAATATTACCACCAGATTATGTTTTAGTTTCACTAGATGTAGTGCCCCTTTTCAAAAATATTACTTAAATTCTTGTACTAAATATTGTCGAAGAGGATTGAAATGTTAACGGTATCGAAAAGTACGCTGATAGACTTGTTGAATTTTTTTTTGAGACCAGTTATCTACTATTCAATGATGAATTTCATTTGCAATGTGATGGTAGCCGTATGGATAATCCAGCTAGCTGAGTAATTGCAGACTTTGTGATGAATTAAATTGTAAAAAAGATGTTATTGACATTACCTTTTCGGATTTATATTTAATACTACGTTACACTAATTTATTGCAATTATTTGCAGTTGCTTGAGGAAATATAAAAAAATATACGAAACGTCGCAATTATACAACATTTAACTGTAGTTTATTTCTCCAAATATTTAAATATCTAGTATCATGTTTAATGCATGAACTATAAAATTGTTAATACTAAACTAAAATTTGACTTGAACTGAAATAATTTATCATTTACAGTGTCTCCGCAATTATGTAATACAATCGCTGATGAATTGACAAGAACCGCAGATAATGTGGTTCAGCTATATAAGCGATTAACGATGGATAGTTCTGCAAATCCAGAGCTTGAGCCTATTGATAGAGATACAATGCTTCGAGGTTTAGAATCATCAGTTAATGAAGCAATGCGAACACTTCGTCTTGTCGCAGCTAGTACAACTAATAAAGAAAGTACTGGTAATAATTCTTTAGTTGTTAATGAAGCGGCTGAAACATTTCAAGAATTATTAGCAGGTCAAGATCAGGGTAAAGTTGTAAATATAATGCAACAATACTCGGAATTGCTTTTGACTATGATGCAGCAAAGAATGAGTGGTACACAACCTAATCATGTTTAGGGCATATGTAAGCTAATAAAAAAATGTGTTTAGAAACTTAAGTAGAAATTACCTCGAGAGTAGATTTTAACTGCCGCAAGAATTAACAAACATAATTATCCAAATGATTTGTGGTTTAAACTATTGCTCTCTTGCCACAAATGGAATTGAATATAATTCCCTGAGCTTGATAATTAATGTAATATCGTGTCATTATTATTAACACAAATGCTTTCTATCTTTTATTATTCGTCAATAAGAAATTATTTTTGAGCCATATTGGAAGTGATGCAATTATAACGTTGTAAGAATAACTACTTAAATAAGACATCAAAATAACTTTATGGAAAAATTTCTAACATCATTCATTTTTACATCATATTCATTGATAATTTATGAGCTTTTAAACTATAATTTAAATTTATTTATTTATTTGAAAAATAACAACTTAAATTTTCTACTCAGTATCTATGTTCTGCAAATTTTAATGACAATAAAAATAAATAAAATGAAGTCATTTGCCGCTATAGTTTATACATTTATATTATATGTACATTAAAATTGAAAAAGAAAAAAAAATATTTGTGTTAAATAATCAGTAAGGATCTATAATAAAACTAGTAATGGGCCCTACGCCAAGAAATGCCAATAACTAAAGACTCGTAGTATTAATACATTTTTGTATAACACGTGTTATAAACTATAACGGTAATAATATTTTCGTCTGTTATACAACCAAAGGCTATGTCATTTATCTTAATTGATACTTATGTTTTTATCAGTCATGGTAGAATTGTAACATTCGTTAATTTAATTGAATTTATTTATTTGAAAATAAGATATTGAAAAATACTTATGGACATCGATTTTTTAGCCATTTATTGCAAATAATTATGTAAATACTACCAATCAAGAAAATTGATAAATTAGTTTTTTTATATGTATTAGTCTCTTTATTTTATTATATACAATAATATATATTTAGATAATTAAATGATAATGGAAAATATAATAATAATATTAACAACAATATTAATAATAATAATAATAATAATAATAAAGTTTTTTCCGCTAAAAAAAAAAATTATATATTTTTATTGCATGGCAATATATACATAAATACGTTTGAAATACATATATCTTCATAAACAAAATAAAATACATATTAAAAAATAATTTGCCATCAATTTGATAGTTTCAAATTAAATATGCCAATTACCAAACAAAAATGATGTAGTAAAAAAAAAAAAAAACTAAATGAAAGCATGAAAAAAACATTAATTCAATATAAAATATTTGCTCTTAATAAAAAAATTAAAATTCGTTTTTGATATCTTGTACTTTATATAGTGCCATTACATTCAAACTTATAAAATAGATCATTTTTTAATTTATGGAAAAACTACCCATTAATCATTTTTGTAACACCAACTATTGAAATTATATTTCAATAGAAAAACAAAAAAAATTAATTAATTAATACAAAGTGTAAAAATATAATTGAATCTCATAAATTTATGAATTGTTTTATTATTGGAAATAACTTATTTACTACATGTAACCAAAAGGATTACATACTTCTAAATCCGATTTACGTCTTTTAGGAAAAAATAAGCATACTTAACTTTATTTTTTTCGTTTTACTTAATTGTTTAGTCCAGAAAGAAATAGTACTTTAACTAATAAAATCCGTGATTTTTTTATTAAATAAAATATAAAAAATAAACGATTACATTATTTTCTTCGTACAGTCGATGTTAAAATAATTATATTAACTATTTCATTACTTATAGTGAATGAAACAATGCCAAGTAAAAATCAATGATATAAATTCAAAATGAATAAAGAATTTGTGTATATTATTTAATTTTATTTTAATCAATACTTGAGATCGAATATTATTAATAATTTTAATATTTTAACGAAAAGTAATATATAATCACTTGTTATTCATGAATAGTGACAGGTTTAATTCCTAACTTTTCGAGATCAGTTGTTTATTCAATATTGTGATAAACATAACTTGAATAATCAGGTTGCATGTTCAGATGGTTACTCAGGACTGCTTATCAGAGCAAAGTCAACTTATCTCAATATAGATCCAATTCTCAGTTGAAAAAATAAAAAGAATTTGTATTTTTCAGCTCTGAAATATTATCTTAAAATGTTAACATAGTAAATAAAAAATTTATTACGGTCAATAATATATGTGCATAAAAATGAAACTTTTCAGATGCTTTAATTAGGGCAAGCGAAAACCAACAAATATACGAAAATTGAATGTGTGAAGATTTCCTTCTTTAATACTCTAAAAAAATAAAAAAGATTTTCACAAAGTTTGAATAAAATATCAAATGATGCAGTAATGAAAAAATTTTTCAATATTTTAAAAAGCGTTTTTCAAATAGTATCATTAAATTTTAAAAAGCTCAATTGTTTTAAAGAAATTAAAAGAAAATTCTCGAGTTTATCTATTAATTTTAGTTTTTGGACGTTAACACCATGAATAGTTTTAAAGAAAGTTCTGAATATGTATTCTTGAAGACACCATCACAATTACTTCAAAAACCTCTAATTTTAGATGTATCTTATAGAATAAAGATTTTATCTAACAATTCGGTATGTCTCTTTAAGAATATTTAATTTCATGAGAGAACAAACAAAAATATTATGCACTTAGTATTCAGTTATATTTTTCAAGTTGATCAGTTTGAATAATTGTACGTATTTATTTATATACATTTATTTGTTATCAATATTATCACGTATCACCGTAAACAGTATAAATCAGAAAATAAAACTGGCTAAATTTTTTTCGATTTGATTTGTTCTCAGAAAAAGAAAATCATTTCAAATTTTAACATTATTAATGAACTTATTACATACGTAATTAACTAATTACAATTATCAAAGTAATTAAAAGAAAATAATACTTTGATTTCTTCACGAGACTTATCAAGGCTTCGTTTTGTCGCTGGAATAACACAAAAAAAAAAATTTTTTTTTCTAGAATAGGATTTCTCATTAAGAATAAATAAATAGTTCCAAATGATTTATTATGTAGTAATAAATACTTTTTATTGTTAAAAGTTATTTCTAAAAAGCCCAAAATTATTCTTAAATTTAATTATTATGGTCAGACATACAATTAAATATATAATAGAGATTATATTCATTTCTTCATAAAGTTTAACACTGCATAACTTTTAAATCGTTGAAATAAATTAACAAAACCGAAGTTTTTTTTTTATAGAGAATCAATTTTCATAAAAATGCATTTTTATGGTAGTTTTATTTAAAAAAGATTAAATTTGTTCGTCTGTTACATAAATATAAAATTTCGTTTTTCTTTTTCGAGAGAGAGCGAGAAAATTTTTTTCACATTTGAAAGTAACTTAAAATCATAAAAAAAAAGTTATTTAAATTATCCTAGTAACTATACAAAGTTTCATTGCGCTACGAAATGAATAGTATTTTCTGAATCAAAAAGCAACATACATTGATCGGTAATTATTTTTGATATATTTATTTTGTGTACTACAGATTACTTCGTTTTTTGAGTAAAAATATAATTTATTTTTTCATAATATCAGTATAAACTTTTATATTGTACTCATAGATTATCACAAGAAATTTTAACAATAATCATTAAAAATCTCTTATAGATGCCTCTGATAATAAATGTCCTATAATTTTTTATGATAAAACAATCTTTTAAATTCATATATTTGACTCAAAATCAAATTATTATAATCTATAAAAAAAAAAAAAATATTCAATAAATTTTATCTCAATTTTACTTGAAAGGTGAAAAGAAAAATAATGAAAAAAAAAAAAAAATCTATTAACTAATAATATCTATTAAAAATTGTAGCAGCAGTTTATAACTAAAAAATTAAATATGATAGTATAAGTTTCTTACTAATAAAGTATTTATTTTAAATTATTATTTTCGTGGATGTTATCAATTTTTCAATATTATCACTTTAAAAAAAAAAAACAATGACCTTATCTGTCATTTGCTTGTCTTAATTCTTCAAGCTGAAAAACCATTAAATCAAATTATTAATTATCCAACATGCTTAAATTTCTATAAAGTTTTATAGCTATGTTTTAAAAAAAGTAAAAAACATAACTTGCACAGCTAAATAGAAATTTTACTGTATAAACTATTAACAATAAATCCGCACCTCTTTTTCATCATCGACTTCATCCTCTTCGTCAGAACCATGGACTGAAGCTGCAGGTGTAGTAATGCGAGATGAAGACGGTGATGGAGGCTCACTAAACGGTCTTGGATAGTTAAATCGACCAACACTAGTATCATCCAGTTCTGATGTAAATTCTGGATAAACTTTTACTAACGCTTTCATTCTTGCTTGCCGATAATACTAAAATTAAATAAACATTTGGTTAGTTTTTTTCTTTCATTACTTGAATGATGAAAATAAAAAAATATCTACAATTCCAAGATTTCGCCAATCAAGCATGTCACTTAAACGTTCGGTACGATTTCTCTGAATAATTCGCTGCCGTCGACTAAGTCGAGCAAAATCAAACATGTAATTGGCTAATTGTTGAACGCTAGATTCAATATCAATAAAATGACGATCGACAATATAAATTCCATAACTCATGGGATCAGCGATATGTTCTTGCATAAAACAACCAAATCCAGATAAATTTGTTGTTATACTTGGAATACCCATAACTGTACATTCAGCTGGAGTATACCCCCATGGTTCGTAATATGATGGGAAAACTCCTAAATGACATCCTCGAACAAATTCTTCATAATCAAGCCCAAAAAGTGGATTCGTAGAAGATAAAAACTCTGGATGAAAGACAATCTATAAGTAAAAAATATTTTGTTAAATTTTTTTTTTTAATTTTGTTGGTCACATTTTTAGAAATATTACTTTAACTCGATCATGGACCGTATTGAATAAATTACACCTTCTTATTGTATTCAAAATTGGATCATTCCAATCATCAACAACATTATGAGTCGTAACTGGGGGTAGACCACTTCGTTGTAAAGCATATAGACAACTGTAAAAAGTTTTTAATAATGTTTAAATAATTTTTTAGATTTATAGTAAATCAACTTTTACCATTTAATTTTTATAATTTCATCTTTCAATAGCATATCCATTGCATCAGGTAATCTTCCGGAAAGACAAGATTCATACATTCGTTTGCCAACATTTTGTTGAATGACATGGATAGTGTCTCTTAATGATTTAGTCACCTGGAAAAATTTGATTTCATAAGATTAAAGCACAACTCGTTTACATCAAACCTAGAATTATTAAAATACTTACCGCATGGCCGCGTAGAGATTCAACGTTAAAATTATTTGTACGTGCGGGAAAAATTAAAAATGCAACCACAGTAATATCTGGTTTTGAGGTTTTTAAATAATGATTTAATCTGGCTAAAGCTTCTATAAAAATATCAGCTCCTTTATTTCCGAATTCGTAACGTCCAGCAGTGAAAAAATATAAAGTTTTATCCAGATCAAAGTCAAAATGACTGAAATAATAATTTATTTTTATTATTAATAAGGTTTTTTTTTTTATTTTTTTTTTAATACAAACCCATAGAAATGACCTCGGACAAATTCGTGAATTTTCTCTTTGCTAACAGCATGTAAATTTTGAAACTCATGAAGAGCTGAAAATTTTTTGACATTCAAACCATTTGGTGTGATAATATCCGGTTTACGTTTGAGTAAATGTTCAGCTTCAATGCCAGTAATATCCGAAACAGTTGTAAATATATGACAAAGGTGAGCCGCTGCTCGTTCCATACAATATCGATGATAGATTTGACGTTTTCCAGCTTCTTCATCAACATTAAACTGGAATTTTTTTTTATAATTATAAATACGTAAAGAATATCCCCATCCATCTTTATCATTTAAAGTTTACCTTATCCAAGTTATTGTAAAAATCAGTTTTCCCGGCACAAAGGTATCTGCCTAAGAGCGTTGCATGAGTAGTGAAAATAGTCGCGACATCAACATGTCTTGTTCTCAAGGCAACTAATCCAAGACCGGCTTGCCACTCATGGCAATGGACCAAAACTCTTGGCTGTACACTGGAACTCTCTTCAGCAGCTTTTCTAAATTTATTTATCAATGTCAATTTAATAATCTATTAAAATTACTGTAAAAAATTACAATATAATAAATTTTAACGAATTTTATCTTACCTGAATTGAGTTATAAATTGACATACAAGATATCCCAGTATAACGGCATCATTAGCTTCAATATCTAAATGTGGAATACCTAGATTGCAAGTATTCCATAATTCTGACTTGTATTCATCTAGTTTCCATGCTGCACTCCCGATGTCAAATAAAATTACTTGAGGGTTCCCATCAACAAGCCAAGTACCAGTCACTACCTGTATTCATTGATCCAAATCATATGTATTTTTTCATTGCTTAAATTCATTTATCAATAATAATAATAAGAATAATAATAATAATAATAATGATAATGATAATAAATTATACTTTAAATCCTTGATCTCTCAATACTTCGACAGCTTTCTTCAAGGGACTATGATGGGGAAATTCAGCTTGTTCCACTTCAGTCCTAGCAGATTGTTCCTTGTAAGGTCCCATCATACAATACTGATCCCCCAATTCTTCAGTTGACACATAAGCTTTTGATCTAATTACAGTATAAATACCGCCAACTATAATAAAAAGAAAAAATATTGCAAGCTTTGATGTATGTAAAATAATAATTTTTATAAATTATAAATATATGGATCATAAAAAATAAGTACACAGTTGAGTATCAAACCTTTATTAGCAACTTCCCAAGCTACTTCAAAACTCCACCGATTTTCTTGCTCAGCATTATGCCCTCGATCCATATAAACCGATAGATCGTGTGAACTATCCATTCTGTAAAATCGTCGAGAAGCTCGTTCTCGAGACATTTTTTACTCTGTAAGTTATTAAATATAATAATTAAAAAATTAAAGGTTTATAGATAATTAAAGCATCTGAAAGTAATAGAATTCGTGACACCCAGATGAAATAACCTTTGACATTGATAATTGATCGAGAAATTAAATTGATAATTTATATAATCACATTTTGGTAATAATTAAATTTACTATAAGTATTACGCAATTATTTAGTGAATTACTGAGAAAAATTGTTGTTTAGTATGACAGTAATAGTTCATTTAAATAATTGATTTATGTTTAGAGTAGATACTAGCTCAACCGTTGTAATGAAAAATAGATCGTAATTTATAATTCTTAATATTTAATGATAAAGAAAACAATTATAAAACAAAAATTATCATAAGTTCTTGTAAGATTAAATCTTTGACACATGAATAAAAAGATATAAATATTAATTTGTTAAATAATAACAAAAAATTCTCATTGAAGCTGTTTATTATTATGAATAGAATACAAATAAACAACAAAATATAAATCTTCAGCAAAATATACATACCTTAAATAGAATAAAAAGTGCTTAATTAAAACTTTGTCAACTTGGCAGTGTTTGATAGATAAAAATACGTGTGTATGCGCCACGACTGATCTTCGGATTTTGAAGAGTGAAGGTCATCTAAGTTTCAAGAAAGGTCAAAGGAATTGAATCTTTCGGGTGTTTTCGGTTTTTGTTATATATATATATATATATATATATATATATATATATATATATATATATATATATATATATATATATATATATATATATATATATACTTCGAGTATTTTTTTCGTGCATCTTCCGATCTCCTATTTACGATAAATAGAGATCCAAACGAATGAATTTCGACAAAATAGAATATAAATAAATAAATATATGAAATACATGATGAGATATATAGTAACCAGTCGCTAACTAAAATATCGTATTTATTTTTATGTATCTTTTTTTAACACATATTTAAAATATTTAGACAATGAGTATACTATTATTAATTAAATAATATATTGTTAGACTAAAATTTTGAGTAAAAATACTTAAGATATATGGAGATATATCTACTATGTAATAACTGTTCATAAAGTTTTTTTATTATTTTATTTAAACTTTTGCATCAATTACATGAATTTTATTTAGACATAAATAAAAGTTAATTAAAAAAAAAATAAACTAACTTATAATTAATAATGTTATAGGATCCATATAGGATAAACAACATGTATACATCTATTTACTCATTTATTAATCTATAACAATCAAAATTTAATTTATTGTAGTGCATACTACGACAAAATCTTCGTAACTTCAATTCCCGCTCTTTAAAGGTAGGCTGTAGCAAATTAATTCTTAGAAATTGCACTTTTCTAATTACGTCTTAAATAGATTTTAAAATCAAATAAAATGAAGTTTCCGAAAAGTAACATACGACTAGCTATTGCGGAAGCTTTATAATAGTTCATTTAATAATTTTTTCAAAAAGCAATTAGAAATATCAAATTTCATAAAATACATTTACTATGGCTTAGCCTTAATACTAAAGAAAGCATTTATTCTAATTTTTTCTTTTTTAAATTATCATTCTTTCTGTTGCTCTACAACTTTACTGTAACTTCTAAATTTCACGCTCCACAAAGTTTGATTTTGTGGACATTTTACCGCAATCGTAGAGTACTAAAGAGAACGCCGTGGAAAAAAAATACATAATAAAGTCGCTCCAACTTTTTCGTTCTTTGACTTCTTACCATTTCTTCGTTATGATCTGATCCGATGTTTAGTAAGTTTTTACTGCTGTAGATGTCTCAATATTATAGTTAGATTCGGCTCAGATCGGCGGGCTCTTTGAAATTCGCTAAAGAATACGAAAGTATTCCTGTTACGGACTTTCGTGAATAATAATTAATATTATTATTAATTTATACTAGTTAGGATGAGGATTTGGCATTCGGTATTATGAATGATGAGATTTTATATGCAAGTTATATGGGATATATTGTAAGATGTTTCATATACAGGAGTTACTTGCTTACTGCTATATCTTAATTTTCCTAAGTTTTACATCGAGTTAATAACTTATTTTAGAGGGGAGATTTTAGCTTTAGGGTTGGATTTATTATAAGAATGATTTCTAATTGGTCGATTTCTTCAAGAGTGGGACTCAAAAGTAAAAGTGACGCCTTCGCTTAATTTTCTCTCGGAAAAGTGAAACTAACCATGTGTTTAACACATGGCGTCGTAGTCGTTGCCTGGTTAGAAGAAAAGCCATAAAAAGAGAATATTTAGTTTAGCCTAGGATAATAAAGTCCTTTATTCAAAGTCGTAAATTGTAGTATTTTGCTAGAGTCTCTAAGAAACAAAGATGTATTTGTTATTTAAGGTAGTTGTAGCGTGATAGGCATTTCAACAGAAAATTATGAAATTTTTTTTATTGAAAGATAAATATATTAATAATTTACTACCAAAATTTCAGATCAATTGACCGCACCGTTTTTAAGTAATTAATTTTCGAAATTGCATCTTTTACACGTAGAAGTATAGAGAGATGGTAAAGTTAGTATGAAATCTTCCGTACCACTCGAGTGGGCCAAAGATTTCATACTAACTTTACCATCTCTCTATACCTCTACGTGTAAAAGACGCAATTTCGAAAATTAATTACTTAAAAACGGTGCGGTCAATTGATCTGAAATTTTGGTAGTGAATTATTAATTTATTTATCTTTCGATAAAAAAAATTTTATAATTTTCTGTTGAAATGCCTATCACGCTACAACTACCTTAAGATTTTAGTTTCTCCTTTTTATAGCTTTTCTCGAGATATTATATTTTATTTTCCTCTCGAGTGACCATTCTATATTTAAGTATTCCATATGTTTTATTTTCTTTGTTACGATGTTCTTAATATTATTCTTATTATTTTTCTACAAATAATTATTCTTATAATTATATTATTAATCAATTATTTGTCTGATTTAAATTTAAATAAACCGCTAATTTATATCCTATGTAGATGGCGGCATGTGGTACTACATCACATCTTACAGAAAAGCAGTGGAAAGGTTTTAAGGTTCGCTTGATATCGTCAATCTGATTCTGGGAATTTAAGTTTCGATTCTTTGAATTGAATATGAGTTATCTATTGTTGTATAGCCCCAAATTGGCTATAGTAAATTTATTGAGTTCTTTTAATTCGCCCGTTGGAACGCTGTAGGGCGTTCAACTCGCAGTAAATAGATTAAGGCGGGAGAGTAGATTTAAATTTGAATAATTTAAATTAAATAATATAAATATTTAATGAATTTAAAACGCTCAGATTATTTTAGTTTAATTTAGATTTGCCTTGCGCGCAAATCTATTATTTATTATTCAATAGGTTACAAAATAAAAAGTACCGACAATAATTTCGAAAAAGGAAAATTTGCGTAGTGTACTACAGTCTTGCTTTTTGATAAGTCCCTTCTTGTTCCTTGGTTTTCGACTCCCCTGGTTGAGATGTTCGTACCTTTGGAGTGGGAGAGTCCCAGAGGGTAGTGAGGGTAGTTGCATGCGCCTCTGCGACTCCTGTCTTCAGCAAGCATCCCTTCTCGAGTTGGCAAAAATGGGATTATGCTGCGATGACGTCACGGCAACTCGACATTCCCAGACTATATGCAACCCGCATGGATGCCTGGTTTTTATGACCTAGTCTTGAGTACTCGAGCAATCCCTTTTTTAAGCGAACGTTTTGGAAAATCCGAACAAAAACAGTTTCACTGTAAAAAATTACGCCAAGTCCACGTTCATAAAACTCATCTCAATAACATTTGCACTTTACAAAAAAAATTAGGCTCGTTTTAATAATTTTCATTCTCTACAAAAAGATGTGAAATACAAAAAAATACCAAGAAACCGTCATAATGTTGAAAAAATTGAAAAAAAATTTGTTGAAAATTAAAAAATTTTTTATCGTACTTGGCGCGCGTCATTGAGTACCCCAAATTTTTTCGGAAGAATTTCAACTCAAGAAAAATCGATTTCGCTTGTATATATATAATCATATTATATATTTATTTAGATTTCATTAGTCAAGGATACTGAACTCATTGAAAACATTGCTTAGTGTATTAATTATCAGTTTTAGTGAAAAAACCCGTTCTTAAAATTTTTTTTAGATCTTTAGTGAGAACAACTGTCAATATGGTGGTGTGTTCAAGAAATCTGAAATTATATAAAATTTTTGGATTTATTTTTTTTCAGCTTCGTCATTAATCTTTAATGAAGAACCTTATGCAATATTAAAGTTTGATATTGCTTCGTTTAACTGTAATTAACACATTTTGATTGGCACTCACACCGCATTGTCCCAATTTAGTCGGCCATATGTTTTATTTTTTAGTAAACACAATTCTCACAATGCAACCGACCCAACGTATGCATACGTATCGACTTATATGTAGTTTGCATAACTGCGTATGACATGTCAATTTTACCTAACTTTTGTAAAACTTATTATGAAATAACATAGGTTGACTTACTTATAAATTTCTCAGCATTAAAAGGATGTTTATTTATCCTGAAAAAATTTGGGGTACTCAATGACGCGCGCCAAGTACGATAAAAAAATTTTTTTTTTATTTTTTAATTTTCAACAAATTTTTTTTCAATTTTTTCAACATTCTGACGGTTTCTTGGTATTTTTTTGTATTTCACATCTTTTTGTAGAGAATGAAAATTATTAAAACGAGCCTAATTTTTTTTGTAAAGTGCAAATGTTATTGAGATGAGTTTTATGAACGTGGACTTGGCGCAATTTTTTAAAGTGAAACTGTTTTTGTTCGGATTTCAGTATTTTTTGTAATTATAATAAAAATTGACAATTTTAATTTAATACATTTCCGGTGGCAAACTATCCCCTTTAAGCTATAGTTCATGTAAAAGTTTTTCTTACGCCGCCTGGCGTGTGTAATTGCAAGCTGTCAAATATCTTTTTTTCACTGTAGTTTCCCATCTATTATAAGATTAGCATGCATCCTTATATTATTTAGTCTCTGGCCGTCCGCTTTTTACATAAGAAAAAAGTTAAAATCTAAAAATCTGGGTCGCTATAGTTTGTGCTGATTATTTTTAATAATTTTAAATAGAAATTATAAAGATAATTGATAATAATCAAGTAATACGCGTAATAAAAAGCATGAACTACTATTATAAAATATCATATAAAAAAAAAATCAAAATAAATTTGAAAAAAAATTTGTAACTTCAAAAAACCGTTCTGCTTACGGTATATACACACTCGCTAGTCTGGCTTGAGAACGGAACTTGGCGCCAGACTCTATCGAGTCTGTTGATTTTTTCATTTTTCTATTTTATATCTTTTTGTAAAGAAAAAAAAAAATTTTTTTTTCCTTAATAGTCTTATGAACGTGGACTTGGCGCGATTTTTTTTACAGTGAAACTGTTTTTGTTCGGATTATAATTACTATTATTGTTGTTGTTATTATGATTACCAATATTATTTATTGTTATTATGATATTGTTGTTGGTAAATGACACAATGTATCAAACGCATAGTTATGTTACGTATTATCAAGAGATTAAGATTATTTAAAACCCGCCGAATTGAATGACAGTGCCATCTACAGGCAACAACCATGAGATTATAGAATGTACACTATCTTCAATGAAAATTCTCCAGACACTGAACAGCTGGTTTATCCCAAGAAAGTAGAACTCGAACAACGTTTAGTCTGTTGTGTATTTAGACTGGTCAGGGGTGGGCAGTTACGCGTAACGAGCAGTTTCCTACGTATTTTACGTAAACTACGTAAAATACTTAAATTCCGGTATTATACGTCGATTTGTATGCCACCTGGTGGTTATCATTGGACATTGTACATTTTTAAAATTCTAACCGTCTTTCAACAGTTTTCGCAATAACTAATCTAAACTTTTAATTTTATCTCAAAATGAGTGCATTAAAAAAAAAAATTTATCAATCATTTTTAAAGAAAATTGTTAAAGATTGAAAAGTTAAATGGTAAAAATATTGCTCAATGTTTAAAGTGCAATTATAAGTTAAAAAATACTGCACAAATTCGATTACAAAGTCATCGGTAAATAGTTATTTTTTTTTTTTTTTTTTTTTTTATTTTAACCCCGCTTTTCAGACTTCTGTCTCGATGGGGGTCCGGCCGAGACCGGAAGGGGACTCCAGGCTGATCGGTACATTAAGTTTGGCAGAATAAGTTTGGCGGTATTACATACTTTTTCAGCCTGGAGAGTAATGCGGCGATGGGCCGACTTTGGGGAAACTGCACGCATTTGCCTGTGCCCCACCGGTAGCACAGGGCTTGGGGAAACCATCGAAAAACCCAAACCTGTACAGCCCGGCATGAGTTACGAGCACCGATGTTCACTGAAAATTAAATTTCAGCTCACACCGGGATTCGAACCCACGCCTCACCAGTCCCAAGCAGTAAATAGTTATTTAATAAATATTTATATTTTCATTGAATTAAAAAAAAATTTTTTTTGATAATTAATTTTGTATTTTCTTCACTTATTTCAGAAATAGATGTGCTGCCAAAACTACTGATCCCTCGGGAAAAACTAAGGTATATTGCAAAGCGATAATTACACTGAGAAAAAAAATACTTTTATTAAGAAAATTTTCTTGATACAAGAATTTATGTTCTTGAAAATTTTCGAGAATATATATTCTTAGCTCAAGAACTTGTTACATTGATTAAAATAATTTTTACTTAATTTAAATAAACCTATTCTCTTGTTTATCTATTATCCAAAGATAAATATTGATGCTCTTCTCTTCAGAAATTAGTAATTAAAAATAATAGAATATTTGATCTCATCGAATTTCTTGAACCAAAAAATTGTTAATTGAGTAAAAGTATTTTTTTTCTCAGTGAATATTTTCAAAAAAACAAATTTTTTTTTATTTTGAATAAATTTTTCTTTACATTTCTATAGGTGCTAAGTAGATCCTCTGAAGAAAGGTCAGATGATATTTCATTTGATAATCAATCTAAAGCGACTTCAAGCATTTCATCAAATAGTAGGAGTGATTTATCAACTATTGATGAAACTTGTGAAATTTTTCGTAGGATGCAATCTTCTGTTTAGTATTGTTGAATCAATTCCGTTTAAAGAGTTTGTTAAGTCGTTAAATCCGAACTATCATCTGCCATGCAGAAAAACTCTCTCCAATACGTTGTTAAATAAATTACATAGCAAAATTTCAAGTGAACACACAAAAATTAATCAGTCAGAAGGAGTAATAGTGATAGATGGTTGGAAAAATTCGGTTGCAAATACTAAAAATGTTGTATGTATTATTCATACAGCAAATGAACCAAGTTTTTTTTTAAACTCTTGGGATTTCACATTGTTATCTGAAGATACACAACAATTAACTAAAGTTATTGAAGAAGCTGTCGAAATAGCCAAAACAAATTATAATAAAACCATTTATGCCGTAGTTTCTGATAACGCTCCAGTTATGACAGCAATGGGTAAAGCTGTAATTTTATGGCATGCAGGATGCAGCAGTCATCATGGAAATTTACTTGCCAAGGACCTTATTGATAAATCATTTGCAGAATCTATAAATACCATTTTACGTACATTCAAAGCTTCTAATTTAGAACGAGAGATAATAGAAAACGGAGGAACAAAAATTAAAATGGCTTGCAAAACTCGTTGGTGCAGTTATCGTGATGCGTTTCGGTGTTGCTTAAAAAATTTAGATATAATGAAAAAAATTATCAGTAATAAATTAAACAATCCGTCTTTTACAAAATCAAAAAAACAAGAGAAAGAAAAATTGATTACTTTGAATGATCAGATTTTCGATGATTCTTTAATAACAAAATTACAAAATTTCATCGTTTTATCTGATCCAGTTTGTTCATTAATTAATGAATGTCAACAGTCAAATTTTACTTTACCTGATGCAGCTGAAGAGTGGATGAAATTAAACGTTCCGACTGATAATGAAAAAATTCAAGAAATTGTCCAAAAACGCATTGACAAAGTATTGACTCGAATTTTATTAGCAGCGAATTTATTGCATCCAGGTTATCAAGGAAAACAGTTTCGTCATACCGATAAATATTATTCTCAAGCTATTGAATTTATAAGGAATGAATTAAATGAATCTTATCATGAAATGGAAGCTTATGAAAATAAAGTTGGAATTTTTGAATCATTACTGAAAAAAGGAAATGTCCCTCCAAAATTATTTTGGCAAATGGCCGAAAACTCATACCCAGTAATTTCTCAATTAGCTCAACGATTGATTAACATTCCATCGTCATCAGCACAAATTGAAAGATTATTTTCAAACAGGTCATTTGTTCATTCTTGTCTTCGAAATCGTTTAACACCCGAACGTTCAGAAAAGTTAATCGACATTTATTATACATTGAAAATGAGTTCTGGAAATTCGAAATGAGTATTTAAAATATATATATTGTGTAATGTGTATGTATTATTATAAAATTTACAATGATAATTAATTTAGTTATATACTTGAAGAAATAAAAATTTTTGTACTTGAAAATTGTATTGTAAATAATTTTATTGTTGTGTTTATTAGTAAAGTTGAAATTCACATCAAATATATTTTTAATAAAAATTTTCCAGAATAATGATTTCTTAATTATAAATTATCAGTAAAAGGATGAAATGAATTCGTAAAATATCATGTATCCAGAACAAAGTTTATTTCTACTTTCTATGAAAATTTTTATAATAAAAACAAATCAAATACATACGTAAATAATTACCATATTTAAATTGGTATTTATTGATTATTCTTACATATTTGTTTTAATATTATTGTTACATAACGTTTAGAATTTGTTTTTAATTTGATCATAAACTGAGATCAATAAATTAATCTAATATCACAGAAATTAGTAAGAACTCAAATCTCAGTTATTTATTTATCAAATTTTGATCATTTTTAAAAAATAATTAAAATTTGATTATAAGCTAATTTAATAAATAGAATAACTTTTTTAATTTACCACAGTAAAATAATAATAATAATAATAAGTTACTTTGATCACAGATTTTCATTTTTTAAGTAACAATTAAAATTTGCTTATAAGCTAATTTAATAAATAGAATAACTTTTTTAATTTACCACAGTAAAATAATTATAATAATAAGTTACTTTGATCACAGATTTTCATTCATTTAATTTTAATGACTGTTGAGTAACAATTAAAATTTGCTTATAAGATATCTTGTATATAATATAATCCTTAGATAAGTTGTTTTAATTGATCACAGATAAATATAAATAATTAAATTGCTATTTACAAGTTTATAAGATGTAAATATACTAATTATGATTTAAAATTACAGGTCTTTCATAGGTTGAAACAAACATTCAATATAACAATCTAATTGTTTAATAATAATTCCTATATCTGTATAATATATTTAATGATTGAAAATTTATATAATATATTCTTTGTTAATTAGCATTCATAAATTTAAGATTATAAAAAACATCAGTGAACTTAGGTACTAATTTTTCTGGTAAGTTTTTACCTAAGTCATACTGATTAAATTTTATCGTACATGCTGGTATTTTTAATAATGATTGAGCCAACATACTAAGATTTGGATTTTGTTCTGAAGCTATATACTCCAAAAAGTTTTTGAACAGGTAGTTTTAGTAATTAACTTTGCAAATAAATCTTTAGAATTTTTAAAACACTCTAATTCCTGAAATCCTGTATCATCTAGTTCATCAATCAAAAATTCATAAACTATATTACTATATTTACTAATTTTCATGAAATAACTACCTCTACTAATTCTTTTTCAACATCAGTACTTTTTATAGCGTTTAACAGACGATTAATTTTGATTTCTAAAGAATCATCGTGAATTGCTGCATGAGTGTATCGACAGTTTCTAAATGACAATCAAAGTACCACATAATTATAGATTCCGATGGAAGTTGCGATGCTGATGTGGAATCAAGAATACGATTATTTTTTGGTATGTTTATAAATGATATCACAGCATACACTGATATATAATACTTTTTAAGTGCGATCGAGCTTGACTCGTTAATCATTTGCAAATAATTACTTATATAATCACGTTCTTCTCCCAAGATCCAAGACTTTAGAAATAATGTATCATTTCCAGTTCTTGTTATAGCAATAATCTCTAAGCCACTTGTTTGAGCAACATTTTTACAAAATAATAATGTTCCTTTTTTCTCCTTCAAGTTTAGTTTACGATCAGTAAATTTATCGTGAGCTTTTTCAAGTAAAGTTGTCGATAACTTAACTTCACTAGGGACTTCATATGCAGGCCGTAATATTTTACAAAATTTTTTAAAATAAAGATCTTGAATTAGATCAAATGAAATTATTACTATAAAAAAAGTTACTTAAAGATTTCTTCGTTTTTTAGACAATGTTATATTACAGTTATCTTCAGATTCAGAAATTGAATCAGAGTTTTCCCAAATACGCGACTTCCTATAAAATAAATTTATAGTTTAATAATTTTAAATCATAGAGAATAGAAAAAAATTGAGACTAAGATTAAATTTACCTGTGACTCTTCAATCGTTGTTCAGTGGTATTATTCATTATTTTTTTACACTTTACACATAATGCAACTTGTTTTCCGTTTTCACGAATACGCTGAAATCCTCCTTCTTCCCAAAAACTGTGCTTCGGTCGACCTCCTCTTTGCATATTTTTTTCTTTATGATATTATAATTCTATGAATTATTAATGTAAAAACTTCAATTTAATTAAATATTAGGTTAATAATGATAAATTTTTAGTTTATATTTATTTATTTACTAATTTAAGTTCATCAAAAGTTCGGTAGATGGTGTTGAAATACCTAACGTAAAATACGTCACGTAAGAAACCCAACCGGTAATTTACGTGTATTATACATGTCTAAAACTAAGTATAATACGTTAAGTATTTTACGTGCCCTTCCCTGAGACTGGTTAATAAATATTATGTAAGAAATATCATCGTTTCAAACTTCGCTCAATTAACAAGTAGTGCCACCTACAGGCAACAATCATCAAGACGTTTGTAGTATCTGTACATTGCTCGAACAGAATTACTCAGATCTTGATAAGCTGACTTTTCCGAAGAAAGCAAAATCAAACAATTCTAGCTCTTTTAGGGCCAGTTTTTCAAATCAAGATAAAATTTTATCCAGGATAAAATTATGATGCCAGTATATTTATATATATATGAAATATATAGATATATTTTATCATTAGATAAAATTTTATCCTCGATTGAAAAACTGGCCCTTAAATATTGACTCTAGTTAATAAATACAAATAAATGAAAAGAAAGTATATTTAGAAAAATACGAATGGAAAGTTATTTAATAATTAATTCTAGGGATTTTATATTAAAAAAAATATTTTAACATTTTTTGTTTTTAAAAAAATTTTTAATTCAAAGTTTGTATTTTTCCCGCGGAAATTGAATGTTTATAAAGTTTTAATATAAATCATTTAAAGTATCACTTTTCGTACAATATCTAGCAGCATTGATAAAATTTTATATCAATAAGCCGCGAATACTTTTTAGCTCAGATTGATAAACTAAATGATCAGTTGTAAGCATTTAATTTCACATATATTTTGAAAAATTTTTTACATTTTTGTAGTTGTGATAGTTGTAAATTTGAATTTAATACTTTAATACTTAATAATTAAAAAACAATATCAATGATAATAATGATAAACCATATTATCAATTTATTTTTACCATTAAAAATATTTTTAGTATTATCCTTATTGTCATTGTTAATATTGTCGTTATTATAATTATTATTATTTTCGTCATTATTTAGTGTCAATATCATATTGTTGTTAGTATATATCACATTTCGTAAACTTATAAATAATATTCGTATTATGTAAGAAATATCATCGTTTCAAACTTCGCTTAATTAACAAGTAGTGCCACCTACAGGCTACAATCATCAAGACGTTTGTAGTATCTGTACAGTGCTCGAACAGAATTACTCAGATCTTGATCAGCTAACTTTTCCGAAGAAAGCAAAATCAAACAATTCTAGCTCTTTTAAGTATTGACTCTAGTTACTAAATGCAATTGAATTAGAAGAAAATATATTTAGAAAAATACATATGGAAAGTTATTCACTAATTAATTCTAGGGATTTTATATTAAAAAAAAATTTTAACATTATTTGTTATTAAAAAAATTTTCAATTCAAAGTTTGTATTTTTCCCGCAGAAATTGAATGTTTATAAAGTTTCAATATAAATCAATGAAAGTATCACTTATCGTACAATATTTAGCAGCATCAATAAAATTTTATATAAATAAGCCGCAAATACTCTTTGGCTTAGATTAACAAACTAAATTATCAATTGAAACTTTAATTTTACATGAATTTTTACATTTTTTGTAATTGAGATAATTATAAATTCAAATCTAATCCTCAATACTCAATAATTTAAAAATGATAATAATAATAATAATAATAATAATAATAATAATAATAATAATAATAATAATTATAATAATAATAAATATCGTTGCTATTATATTTATCAGTTTATTATTAACATTATAATTATTTCCATTTTTTAACTATTATTATTATTATTATTATTATTATTATTATTATTATGACTTCATTTATTCTGCAGTATGTGTACGACTTCGTACATGTGCCATTCTACAAGCGTGTATTACGTATAAAATTTGAATTTCCCGGGATTTGTAACACTCCGTATATATACGGTGCTGTTTGTGTACGGAGTCGTATCGTTTGCTTGCTGTACCTTAGCCACATCGTTAGTTTATTATATAGAATTATATACAACAATACTTTCTCGCAGTGATCTCAAAGTAAATAAATAAAAGGATAACTGCAAGCAATTTACCTTAGTTTATTAACATGTGTGTGAGCACCTTTAAGATTGGAGTTTACTTTTCTACGGTACTAACTTAAATCTCGCGTTGGCTGAGGGAGGGACAAAATGCAGAAGATAGTAGAAACTTTTGAATTGTAAGGTTGGTGAACCTGCCGTACTAAAGATGTGCTATAGGAAATGATAAAGGGGCGTTCATGATGGATAAAAATGCCAAGCGGTGCTACCTACTTGCGACTAAGCTTATCGCTTAAAAATTGATAAAACAGGCCGTTCTAATTGTTGAGCATTAATCTAATAGATGGCGCATACATGCGCATTTCTGCCTTAAATAATTTTTCATAGCATTAAAGGGCTCATAGTGAACGTATAAGTTTTACATTTATAAGTCCAGCTAATACGTACTCCATAACACGAGGAATATAATACTCCAATAAATAATCACGCTAATTGTGAAATAAAATATTAATCATTTATTTATAAAATTTGAAAATAATTATGCAATAAATAATTTAACAGTGATGTGAATAAAAAATTTGTTCAGTTTATTGATGAATTTGGAGTGCAAAAAATTAAAACGATAATAATAATAATAATAATAATAATAATAATAATAATAATAATAATAATAATATCTGGTCGTACATCTGGCGAGGGGTAAGTGCTCTGTTACGGGTGATGATGTCGAGTTGGTAGATGGGAGCGTTTTAAGACAATTAGACGCCGGAGAGTTGTATAGATATCTAGGAATGGAAGAGCACCGCATGCATGCGGTCTCCGAAGTCCAAGCAACTCTCCGTAGCGAGTATGTTAGGAGACTCCGGAAAATTTGGTCCTCTGAACTTTCCGGCAAAAATAAAGTCTCCGCTACTAACACGCTCGCTGTCCCAGTCTTACTATACTCTTTCGGTGTCTTAAAATGGGCCCGAAAGGATCTGCGAGATCTCGACATCAGAACCCGTAAGACTATCAACATGAACCGGAGCATGCACCCCAATTCATCAGTCGCCAGATTATACCTCTCCCGGTCGATCGGAGGGAGAGGTTTGCAGAGCTTGGAGCGGCTTCACGATCGTTTAGTCCTGGGTTTAACACACGAAGTTGTCAATTTCACTGCAGATGAGGATGACTTTCTTATGCAAATTGTTCATAAACATGAGAATGCGCATAAGGGGTCGTTCTTATATAAGGCAGCAATATATGCGGCAAGAACCCTTGGTCTTGGAGAAATAAACGCTCTTATGGAACTCCGAAAGGAGGAATTCAAGAGCGCCATCAGGAACGCCGAGGAAAAACTACTCCTAGGCAAACTGATGGACAAGTCTATGCACAGCGTGTTCTTCAAACACGTGCGTGATCATGGCTTGTCCACCCAGCTGACGTTTTCCTTCTTAAAGTCAGCTGGCCTGATGTCCGAGACTGAAGGGTTCATATTTGCTTGCCAAGATGGTGTCATTAACACTCTAGAGTACCGTAGCAAGGTGCTCCAGGTGCAGCTCCCGGACACGACCTGCAGGGCGTGTAAACAACATCCGGAGACGCTTATGCACATTTTGTCAGCATGTCCTGTGCTGGCGAGAGGTGCATACATCCAGCGTCACAATGCTGCCTTGAGAGTACTGTACTACTATCTTCGTCACCGCTACGGTATTGACGTGACACCGGTGCTGCCTTATCTGCCAGGAGATATTCCCCAGGTTGTTGAGAATGACAGTTGCAAAATTTATTGGAACATGCCGTTTGCAACAACTCGGCGGATAGATCACAACAAACCTGATATTGTGCTCTTCGACAAGGCTACTCGTGACATTTATGTCATTGAGTTCTCGGCCCCGGCTGAATACAACATCTCAGCCAAAGAAGAGCACAAAAGACAGATATATCAGGATCTCCTGTTTGAAATTGGCAAACTTTACCCAGGTTACCGTGTCAAGCTCGTCGTCCTGATTGTTGGCGTCCTCGGAGGGATGAAACAGTCTTTTGTATCCTCACTTGCCAGAGTTCCAGCTTGCTCATCAAAAGCTGAATTCTTGGCGGTCAGGATGCAGAAGGCTGTCATACTAGGTTCCCTCCGTCTACTTAGGAAAATGACTTTGGCCTGCTGTGATCACTAACCGCCTTGTTGTGCGGAGTGGTCCAGCAGTAATGGATGGAGCTCAGGCTGGGCCCTCGGAGAATCGGACTCCGGGGACAACCCCCCTGAGCATTTAATAACATAATAATAATAATAATGATAATACTAATCGGTAGATTATCGGAATCCGTTACGAAGAAAATATGATTTATAAATACTCTTTATAAACATGTAAAATAGTGTAATATTGTATTTGGAGTGTAAAAAATTTAACAACGTTAGAGTGAATTTATATAAAACTTAATCGATTAGAATTTTAAGGTACCATTCATATTTGGAAGTAAAAAAGTGAGTGTATAATTTCTATTATTTTATGTTGTTATAAACATTTTCAAGTTGTTTTCACTATAAACAATTTATTTTTTTATGACTTAGTAATTTAAAGGAAACAATTAACATTTTTGAAAAAAAATACTCCAATAGTAACAATCTACCTTCAACAGGTGCATTCCATTAGGGTATTAAATCATTGATTTGAAATCAGCTTTTCTTGGCACGGATGGCACGGAATTTTTTATGAAAAATTTAATTAAATTAATTAAATGCCGATGATTTGTTATAAATAATAGCGAGTAAATTATACTCAACCAATTTATAAGCACGAATGGCCTAAAGTTGCTCATTAAATAATTTAATGCAACAAGTGTCCAGCCATCTGCTCGATAAAAATACAAGTACGGCAATTATATATAAAAAATTTAATTAAATTAATTAAATGCCACTGATTTGTTTTAAATAATGGCGTGTAAATTATACTCTAGAAATTTATAAGCACAAATGGCCTAAAGTTACTCGTTAAATAATTTAATCCAACAAGTATCCAGCCAGGTGCTCAATGAAATACAAGTGCGGCTATTATATATAAAAAATTTAATTTATTTAATTAAATGCCGATTATTTGTTATTAAGAAAGATGTGTGAATTATATTCCACCAATTTATCAGCACAAATGGCCTAGAGTTACTCATAAAAAATTTATTGCAACAAGTATCCAGCCAAGTGCCCGACAAAAATACAAGTCCGGCATGATCTTGGCACGGATGGCACGGAATTTCTTATGAAAAATGTAATGTAATTAGCTAAATGCCGATTATTTGTTGTAAATGAAGATGTGTGAATTATATTCTACCAATTTATCAGCACAAATGGCCTAGAGTTACTCATAAAAAATTTATTGCAACAAGTATCCAGCCAGGTGCTCGATAAAAATACAAGTACGGCAAGTATATGTAAAAAATTTAATTCAATTAATTAAAGGCCGCTGATTTGTTATAAATAATGGCGAGTAAATTATACTCTACCAATTTATAAGCACAAATGGCCTAAAGTTGCTCATTAAATAATTTAATGCAACAAGTATTCAGCCAGGTGCTCGATAAAAATACAAGTACGGCAACATACAATTAATTGCGATTATTCAATATTATGAATTTTTCATACATTAATTATTAAAAAAAAAAAAAATTATGTTATTAGATGAAGTAATTAATTCTCACTCGGGATTAGAAAAAGTGCTTTTCTAACCGAAGTAATTAAGAAAATGGACGCTCGTAAGCTGGTTTGATGAACTAGTGCTAACTTTATTTTTTTTTAATAATTTATATTTAATATTCTGAACTGGCAGTCATTGTTTTCGATTTCTTAATTAATGAGCATTTATTAAAAATTTATATGGTAGTAATTCTTATAACAGATAATAAAATATATTTAAAAATAATTTAGGGTGTCAATAATTGGACCCCTGTCAATAATTGGTGCTTTTACCGTACCTACTCTTTTTTAAAGTGAAAAAAAATTATGGTAAACAATTGAGAAGAATATACTTGGCACGCATGGCACGGATTTGATATAAAAAATGAACTGTAACGACTATCCAGCCAAGTGCACGATAAAAATACAAGTACGGCAATTTCCTGGCACGGAAGGCACGGAATTTTGTATAAAAAAATGAATTGATTTATTAAATGCCGAGTATTTGTTATTAATAATGGCGTTTGAATTATATTCAACCTATTCATCAGCACCAATGGCCCAGGGTAACTCGTAAAGAATAAAATGCACCAAGTATCCAGCCAAGTGCTCGAAAGAAATACAAGTCCGGCTAAGTCCTGGCACGGATGGCAGGGAATTTTGGATTGAAAATTGAATTAATTCATTAAATGCCGAGTATTTGTTATTAATAATGGCGAGTAAATTATATTTCACCACTTTATGAGCACCAATGGCCGAGGGTAACTCAAAAAAAAAATAATGCACCGTGTATCCAGCCAAGTGCACGATAAAAATACAAGTCCGGCAATTTTCTGGTACGGATGGCACGGAATTTCATACAAAAAATTAAATATAACGAGTATCCAGCCAAGTGCTCGATAAAAGTGCAAGCCCGGCAATTTTCTGGCACGGATGGCACGGAATTATATATAAAAAATTTAATTAATTAATTGAATGCTGAGTATATGTTATTAATAATGGCGTTTGAATTATATTCAAGCTATTTATCAGCACCAATGGCCCAGGATAACTCAAAAAAAAAACAAAATGCAACGAGTATCCAGCCAAGTGCTCGATAGAAATACAAGTCCGGCAACTTTATATAAAAAAATTAATTTAATCAATTAAATGACGAGTATTTGTTGTTAACAATGGCAAGTTAATTAAATTCTACTCATTTATGAGCACAAATGGCCCAGGGTAATTCAACAAAAAATAAAATTTACCGAGTATCCAGCCAAGTGATAGATAAAAATACAAGTCCGGCGATTTCTTGGCACGGATGGTACGGAATTTTTTATTAAAAATTGAATATAACGAGTATCGAGCCAAGACCTCCGAAGAAATACAAGTCTGGCAATGTCCTGGCACGGATGGCACGGAATTTTGTTTAAAAAAATGAATTAATTTATTAAATGCCGGATATTTGTATAAATATAGGCGTGTTAATTATATTCAACCTATTTATGAGCACCAATTGCCGAGGGTAACTAAAAAAAAATAAAATACAACAAGTATCCAGCCAAGTGCTCGATAGAAATACAAGTCCGGCAATTTTATAGAAAAAATGTAATTAATTTATTGGATGCCGAGTATTTCTTATTAATAATGGCGTTTAAATTATATTCAACCTATTTATCAGCACCAATGGCCGAGGGTAACTCAAAAAAAAAAAATAATGCACCGAGTATCCAGCCAAGTGCTCGATAAAAGTCCAAGTCCGGCAATGTCCTGGCACGGATGGCACAGAATTTTGTTTAAAAAAATGAATTAATTTATTAAATGCCGGATATTTATTATAAAAATAGGGGTGTCAATTATATTCAACCTATTTATGAGCACCAATGGCCTAGGGTAACTCAAAAAAAAAAATAATGCACCGAGTATCCAGCCAAGTGCTGGATAACTCTAGGCCATTTGTGCTGATAAATTGGTAGAATATAATTCACACATCTTCATTTACAACAAATAATCGGCATTTAACTAATTACATTACATTTTTCATAAGAAATTCCGTGCCATCCGTGCCAAGATCATGCCGGACTTGTATTTTTGTCGGGCACTTGGCTGGATACTTGTTGCAATAAATTTTTTATGAGTAACTCTAGACCATTTGTGCTGATAAATTGGTGGAATATAATTCACACATCTTTCTTAATAACAAATAATCGGCATTTAATTAAATAAATTAAATTTTTTATATATAATAGCCGCACTTGTATTTCATTGAGCACCTGGCTGGATACTTGTTGGATTAAATTATTTAACGAGTAACTTTAGGCCATTTGTGCTTATAAATTTCTAGAGTATAATTTACTCACCATTATTTATAACAAATCAGCGGCATTTAATTAATTTAATTAAATTTTTTATATATAATTGCCGTACTTGTATTTTTATCGAGCAGATGGCTGGACACTTGTTGCATTAAATTATTTTGCAACGGGTGTTCTTCCGCTCATTGGCCCCTTAATTAATTTAATAGAAATAAAACAATACCTAGCAAAAATGATTCTAAATTAACAAGGGCGCCACCAGGATTTTGTATCTCGATTCCTGGAACCGGAAACCAGAGCTGAGCTTATAATCTACAGGGAGAGAGAGTGGAGGAAGGTGGTCTGAAAGAAATAAATTTTTATTTAACAAAAATGACCGGTATTTATTTAACAACAAAATATGATAACTCGTGCCCTTGCACGTACACCGCTCACTTACAACTAACTTAACACTACCGCTTATAACTACCGGAGGATTTCGGGCTAAAACCGTCGCCTCAACTCAGTGCTAGTCCTCTACTCGGCAATTCATCAACAAGTAGGGATCGTCCAAAAAATTCCTAATCCTGACGGTACCCTCTTATGGAGCGTCTATACCGCAGTTTCTAACTTACTGCCGCTGTACCCCACTTGGCGTCTATACAACGGCTTCTAAGATTTCCCGCCCCGGAGTCAGATGGACTCAAGCGTGCTCAACGTGCCTCTTGAGCGGTACTATCTCACACACACATTACCCACGCGTCTCCACACACATATCCCGCTCACACACACAACTGACTCTACTTTACTTTTATTTTCTGGATTACAAAATTACTCCAAAAAAGTCAACGTTCAATTCTTACTAAAATTATTCAGTCATTAGCTCGAGATTAAAATCATAAACAATTTTCACAATTAATAATTACTACTTAAAATTTCCGACTTAAAAATCGACGCCTAAACTTATTTCAAAATTACCACGAGTTTAATACTCAGCACATTGTATAATCCTCAGAATATTCTCTATAAAATTAACTAAATTTCTCGGACGTAATCCACACTGATAAGTAGTTTTACAAAGAATTTTACCGGAATAATGGTATTAAATTTTACTTATTATAATTTTCACAGGCTTCAATTTCAATATAAGATTCAACCACGTGGAATTTCTGACTAGACAATTATTATTATTGTTATTGTCGACTGAATAATTAATTAACAACAATTTTATCTCGATGTAAAAATAAATTCCGAAAATCATCCACGGTTAATTCGATCTCAATTGCGTCGAAACTCAGTAGCCGATTCTCAATACTTAATTTTCCAAATAATAAAATAGTTTCCAAAATTATAATACGATATCAATATTTAATTCAAGATAATAAATAGTCTTAATAAAAGATAATTCAATTGTTGTAAATAGTAATAATAATACAGTTGTTAATTTTACAATTTATTGCGTAATAAAATTCACAAGGAATTTGCGCGCTCAAAATGGATGCCGGCGTTCGTTACCGCGTAGCACGTTTTGACCTCGGGTACCGAATACTATGTCGTGTCGATTGGAACCTTCTCGGTGTTCAGAATTTAATTAATATAAAATATATTTATTTAAACCAATCTCAAGATGTTAATAATTATTAACCAACTGTATTAATAAAATTAATTATTCACGACTTGCAAACCCAAGAGGTCTAGAACATTCCTCGGGTATAAACCCCCAGGAGGAACGCTCCCAGCAATTAACGAATCAATTCAATTAAATAATTAATTATTATTGAGCAAAATTATTAAACAATTGAACTATCCAAACTTGAATAAATAAAATGAGAAGTAGTGTATTTGATGAGCCGGGTATATGGCCCCAAGGCTCATCATTACCAAAGTCCAATACCTGGTGTAAATTTGGTTGAAGAAACTCTATGGTTGATACTCGCTTCCTTCTTTGGACTTCTTGATGTTACTCGTTCCAACACTTTACTACTTCTCCGGACACCACGCATGGCTCGTCTATATAACGACCCCAAAAATACCCCCTCCTGCTCTCTCTCTAGGCCCGAAGATCGATGCGCTCAAATGCTAGTCGAAAAGTTATCGATCTCTGGCGACTTATCGATTAAGGGTAATTTACCCTGTTACAATTTAATGAGCAACTTTAGGCCATTCGTGCTTATAAATTGGTTGAGTATAATTTACTCGCTATTATTTATAACAAATCATCGGCATTTAATTAATTTAATTAAATTTTTCATAAAAAATTCCGTGCCATCCGTGCCAAGAAAAGCTGATTTCAAATCAATGATTTAATACCCTAATGGAATGCACCTGTTGAAGGTAGATTGTTACTATTGGAGTATTTTTTTTCAAAAATGTTAATTGTTTCCTTTAAATTACTAAGTCATAAAAAAATAAATTGTTTATAGTGAAAACAACTTAAAAATGTTTATAACAACATAAAATAATAGAAATTATACACTCACTTTTTTACTTCCAAATATGAATGGTACCTTAAAATTCTAATCGATTAAGTTTTATATAAATTCACTCTAACGTTGTTAAATTTTTTACACTCCAAATACAATATTACACTATTTTACATGTTTATAAAGAGTATTTATAAATCATATTTTCTTCGTAACGGATTCCGATAATCTACCGATTAGTATTATCATTATTATTATTATTATTATTATTATTATTATTATTATTATTATTATTATTATTATCGTTGTAATTTTTTGCACTCCAAATTCATCAATAAACTGAACAAATTTTTTATTCACATCACTATTAAATTATTTATTGCATAATTATTTTTAAATTTTATAAATAAATGATTAATATTTTATTTCACAATTAGCGTGATTATTTATTGGAGTATTATATTCCTCGTGTTATGGAGTACGTATTAGCTGGACTTATAAATGTAAAACTTATACGTTCACTATGAGCCCTTTAATGCTATGAAAAATTATTTAAGGCAGAAATGCGCATGTATGCGCCATCTATTAGATTAATGCTCAACAATTAGAATGGCCTGTTTTATCAATTTTTAAGCGATAAGCTTAGTCGCAAGTAGGTAGCACCGCTTGGCATTTTTATCCATCATGAACGCCCCTTTATCATTTCCCATAGCATATCTTTAGTACGGCAGGTTCACCAACCTTACAATTCAAAAGTTCCTACTACCTTCTGCATTTTGTCCCTCCCTCGAGAGTTATTGAACAAACAAAACTAAACGATAATGGCGGTAAGACCTTTATTATATTTTTATTATTAATATTAATATGTTACTTATTTTACGTCACATTCAATATCCTTCACAAAAATTTATCAATAAATAACGTTATATTATGATGACAATTTAGACTAGCGTAATTATGAGAAATAACTCATAAATGTTCGTTAAGAATAAATGTTTGGTTACACCTTTCACAGATTTATATAAATTTTTTATTTGTCGGTACATTTTTATTCAGACAGTAACAGGTGGTTTAATAATTGCTCAAAATAGTTCAAATTCATCTATTGATTTTTGATTCATAAATCGACAGATCGAGATATCTTGCTTTTTTTATTTGCACCCATTTTTTTTATATTTGTTACAGAAAATTTTAATTTTTAGCAATCTTTGTAGAAAAATTTTTATACTCGATCAATTTCACTTGGTTATTCATAATAAAAAAAATGTAATTTCTTTTCTATTTCATACAACAAAAAGTTAAATTTTCGATGTAGAAATGGTAAAAAATTTCTTTTAACTACCAAACAGCCTAATATACTCATTTTCTCTTTTACTTATATATCTTTCAATGGTTAGATTTTTATATTAAATGCAATATAAATTATACATTCATTTTGATTATTTAGTATTAATTAAATAAATTTCTTAAAATAATGAATTGAGTTTTTTTTTCTTTGTACAGGCCGTAGCAGCAGCAAAAGCTCTCGAAGTACGAGAAATAACAAGGATTGAGCGAATTGGGGCTCACTCTCACATCCGAGGTTTAGGATTAGATGACAGCCTTGAAGCACGACATGTAAGATTGAATACAACGTTGAAACCAGTTCAAAATTAAAAAATAATAATTATAATTATTTATGATAAATTAATCAATATTTTCCTGATAATAGGTTTCTCAGGGCATGGTGGGTCAGGTCACGGCTCGACGAGCTACCGGTGTGATTTTGGAAATGATTAAAGAAGGAAAAATAGCAGGCCGCGCTGTATTGCTCGCCGGACAACCAGGTACTGGTAAAACAGCTATCGCTATGGGTCTTGCTCAAGCTTTAGGTCAAGATACGCCCTTTACATCGATGGCTGGATCAGAAATTTATTCATTGGAGATGGGTAAAACTGAGGCATTGACTCAGGCCATTCGAAAATCTATCGGAGTGCGAATAAAAGAAGAAACGGAAATAATAGAGGGTGAAGTCGTTGAAATTCAAATTGATAGACCAGCTACTGGAGTTGGAGCTAAAGTTGGAAAACTAACTCTCAAAACAACTGAAATGGAAACGATTTATGATTTAGGTAACAAAATGATTGATAGTTTGATGAAGGAAAAGGTACAAGCAGGAGATGTTATAACTATTGATAAGGCAACTGGAAAAATTAACAGACTCGGACGTTCATTTACACGTGCACGAGATTACGATGCAACTGGATCACAAACAAGATTTGTTCAATGTCCAGAAGGAGAATTACAAAAGCGTAAAGAAGTTGTCCATACTGTTTCATTACATGAAGTTGATGTTATTAACAGTAGAACTCACGGATTCTTGGCGCTGTTTTCTGGAGATACAGGTGAAATAAAATCAGAAGTACGAGAGCAAATTAATGCTAAAGTTGTAGAATGGAGAGAAGAAGGTAAAGCTGAAATAGTACCCGGAGTTTTATTTATTGACGAAGTTCACATGCTTGATATCGAATGTTTTTCATTTCTTAATCGTGCTCTGGAAAATGAAATGGCACCTATTGTAATTATGGCAACTAACAGAGGGATAACTCGAATTCGAGGAACCAACTATAAAAGCCCTCATGGTATTCCGATTGATCTTTTAGACCGTATGATTATTGTTCCAACTAGTCCTTATCAAGAAAAAGATCTCAAAGAAATTTTGAAAATTCGATGTGAGGAAGAAGATTGTGAAATGGCTGATGATGCTCTTACCGTTCTGACTAGGATTGCCTTAGAAACATCGTTGAGATACGCTATTCAGCTCATTACTACTGCATCGTTGGTTAGCCGTAAAAGAAAAAGCACAGAAGTAAGTTTATCAAGCTCTATTTATTATTGTTAATTTTATGCAAATACTTATTAAATATGTTTACAGGTGAGCATTGAAGATGTAAAACGAGTTTATTCTTTATTCTTGGATGAAAATAGATCGACGCAATTTTTAAAAGAGTATCAAGATGACTTTCTATTTAATGAATCTCGTAAGTATTGATTATTTTATTTTATATATTTAATATTTTTTATCATAGAAATTAGCTGCATATACTCTTATAAACATATTTTATAGATAAATAATCCCAAAAAATATCACTTTACAAAGTACTTATAGGTTTTTTTTTTTTTTTAATTTAAATATTGTGTTTCTAATTAAAATTTTCTTTTCATTTTTTTTTTCTAGAGTGATAAATAACGTAAAATTACAAAACAAATATTCGAGTATTTTTTAAGCCATGACATTGAATTATATCTCAAAATATCTTTCAAATAGAAAAATTGATTTGGAATCAATTGAAATGATCGTTTCTTAGAGTTTCATATAAACGTAATTTTTTATTATCAAAAAATTATTTCTTAATGTTATTACATCTTTTACTTTGTAAATGGAAACTTATACAAAATTCACTGTTTCGATATAAATAATCTTGACTCGTTAATATATTATTTTAGCAGCCGAGCAATCTATGGAGATCGCATAGGGAAGATAAAAACAGCGTAAGAAAAAACATTGGTTCACTTCAATATTTTTATTTTCAATATCTATTAATTTTTTATTTTCAAAAATAAGTTGCTTATTACCAAGTCCATTTTTTAAGTATTTGTATTTAGATAAAAATAATAAACAATTCAAAGAAATTTTTTTGGTTTAATTTTATTAACGGTTCGATAAATCATGTAACAGTTAATTTCAATTAAAATAAGTAAATAGTTTTCCTCCAATCTTTTAGTTCTAATTATTAAAAAAATTAATAATAAAAATAAATATTCAAATACTTTTCCACTAAGCACATAGTATATTACACACCTAGGGAAGTAAAGTAAGAAATGTCTCAGATCACATGTTTGTTGACCTCGGCTTCGCCTCGGCCAACAATTACATGTGATCTGAGGCTTTCTTATTTACTTCCCGTGGAGTGTATACTATTTTTTTGCTCGACGAAGGCAGAAAGGGGCAACTTCGTTTAGCGCAGCGGGCCGAAAGTTGACGCTTTCTGCCCGTCGAGCAAAAAAATAAATTTAAATCTTGTGTATTCTTTTTTTTGCTGTAACAAAAAATCCCATAAGGTTATTATTTATTATTAACTCAAATTTTCTAATAAAAATTATTTTCAATGAATAATACCTGTGATTAACTTGATACGTCCTTCAGAGTTATGTACAGCATGATGCTGTTTATCATTTAATGTGAAGTCATACTTATATTTGTCCTTATATGTTGGTAAAGGAATCACTGTAGATGATACAGGAACCATAACTAAGTTGTAAAAGATCACATTATTTTACTTTAAGTAATGAGTAACTTTATTTTTATTAATATTTTAGGCCATTATTCAAAATAGTTCAAAAAAATATTGTATTGACCAAGATCGTGGTTAATTAACTATAATCAAAACTCACGCGCCAATATTATTATCATACCGTTATTTGTACTTCATTTTAATTTTAATCTTGTAAATAAACTTTTTTATTACAAGTAATTGATTAATTTTTGATTTGGATGTTTCTTAATTATTCATTATGATCAACGGAACTTATGTTGAATTCTTTCAACATCCGGTAAATTATATGTAGTTGTATCGAGAACATTATTTATACACTTTTAGTTGAAAAATATTTAAATTTAAAATGTATTCACCATTATAAACATGGTATTTTTGAATCTTAATAATAATAATAATAAATCTATAAATGTGTTTACTTACTGCGTTCAAATATATTATCCTGATTTCGTTTATAAATCATTGGTTTCGCTAGAGATTCCGAAATTACGAATGATAGAAAACAAAAAGAACAAATTATTTTGAACATTTTCAAATTATATGTTCAATTAACTTTTAATATTTGAGAAATAAAGTTTTCAAAACCACTTAAGTAATCTTAACAATTATTGTGAAGCATACGTCTTTTTTAATACTACAAGTATAAAATACATTGCCTACTTATACAGCAAGAATAGAGAAAACTTTACTCACGCGCGTTCGGGGAAAGTTTAAAGTTATTTCGCAAAATCTTTTACGCTCATTTGACATTAAGAGAAAGTACAAAAAAAATTATGGATAGAATTAAGAGTAACAATCACAAATTACGATAATTAATAATGTGTGTAATATTTACAAATTTACTATACTTATTTATTCGTTAGCACAAGCATGTTTAATAAAACTAGACTAAAAAGTGAAAGGACTAACTTGATTAAAAACTCAATATTTAGTTGAATATAAGTAGAAATATTTAATGTGATTCTATTCTTAGAGTTAAGAAAAATTTTCAATGAGATGAATATTTTTTTTTTATTAATGTTCCTAAAAAATTTTAGTTTTATTTTAATTCATTGTTTCAATTATATTTCTTTGAAATAAATTTTATAAAGTCTAATTATTGCATTGGTCTTAGGATTAAACTTTTATGGAATTTTACAATCATATACCTAAAGGTAGTTGTAGCGTGATAAGCATTTCAACAGAAAATTATGAAATTTTTTTTATTGAAAGATAAATATATTAATAATTCACTACCAAAATTTCAGATCAATTGACCGCACCATTTTTGAGTAATTAATTTTCGAAATTGTATCTTTTACACGTAGAGGTATAGAGAGATGGTAAAGTTAGTATGAAATCTTCCATACCACTCGAGTGGGCCAAAGATTTCATACTAACTTTATCATCTCTCTATACCGTTACGTGTAAAAGATGCAATTTCAAAAATTAATTACTCAAAAACGGTGCGGTCAATTGATCTGAAATTTTGGTAGTGAATTATTAATATATTTATCTTTCAATAAAAAAAATTTCATAATTTTCTGTTGAAATGCCTATCACGCTACAACTACCTTAATAAATCGAGTAAAGTTAGTGCGCACACTTTGTAATATTGCTAATATGATATTTTAAACAAATTTTATTAAGATTGATTAAGAATTAAAACTACTAATAAGATGAAAAATTATTTTTTTTCTTTATTCCATTGTTGAAAAAAATTTTTTTTTATAAAATATCAAAATTATATAAATATTTCTAAAGCAACAATATTAAATAGCTATCGGTTCCAAACAAATTAAATTGCAAATGAAAAAACGATTTTTCAAATTTCATACGAAGCGCAATCTGAAATAAGAAACAATTATTCGATCATTTTTATACTGTATTTTATCATGATTTGAATGTAATATCTTTTATATATATATATATATATATATATATATATATATATATATATATATATATATATATATATATATATATATAATAGGGTAAGTTGAGTTCCACTTTTAACAAGGGCTGCGTTTGGGCATTTCCTGAGATATTTTTGTGAGTCGATGTATTTGATTTTCATAGAATTTTTTAACAGAAGCTTAGTTTGGGCATCTCCGGTGAAAATTCAAAATTTGGCCGAAAGTGCCCAATTAAATCTCCTGATAAAAATCCTATAAATAATCAAATGAATCCTCTCACCCCGAAATATCTCAGGAAATGCCTAAACACAGCTGCTGTTAAAAGTGGAACTCAAAAGTCCAATTTTAAAAGGTTCTCCACGGAAGTTACATTTTGGCACACCCTAATATTATTTATATATATATATATATATATATATATATATATATGCTATATATATATATATATATATATATATATATATATATATATAATATTATGTATATATTACACACGATCAAGACCTTCATACCTTTTTTGCAGAGTCAATCAGCCACGACGCCGTTTGTATGACGTAATGTGATCATACCGTGACAAATTATAAATACATTTATTGCAAACATTATATATTCTTGGTAATCTTTGTTGTAGGCACCCAGAGATGTGTGACAACATTGAAATACTTAAATACTATTCATAAATACTCAGTAAATATTTATCAATTATGATATAAAATTTCTTACTCGAAGGCTGAAAATATAAGAAACATTTTTTTCAAAAGTTTTTTTGATAAATAACAAGAGATTAACTTTTTATTATACAAATTGGCTTATCGATTACTTCTGAATCGATCTTCGTTAGATAATTAGTTTTGAAGTTATTAACAATGAGTTTCTTTTAAAAAATTATTCAAGCATTCGATAAATATACGAAAAAAAAATTAGGAAAACGATTGACCCTAAAACCCAGTTAGCATCCAAGTCAGAAAGATTTCAGTATGAAGTCTTTTAAAAAACTTCTTATAGAAGTCCTAATGTGACGTCTTAAGGAGCTCTTTTTTACGAGGTCAGAACTAAGAGCTCTTAATGAACTCATAAGTTTGGAGTCAATTTTCTGACATCTAACTGAGTCCCTTTTTTGGACTTCTTTTTGAGTTGCGTATAATGAGCTTATAGACATTATAAACAAAAACACAAATTTCTTTTTAATATAAAGCTGTCAAAATCTTATTCATTTTTCATTTATTACTTTCCTGATTGAGAAATTAAATTGAAAATGATTAAAAATAATTCGAATTAAATGATTTAAAACAATTTGAATAGATTAATATATAGATATACACTTGGCATATGTTAACTAATTTCTCTTAATCCAGGTTAATTAAATTTTTCAGAAATTTTAAATTATATTATGAAGTAATAGGTAATAATGTTAAAACCTGGTTCGTAATCAAACTAATTTAGATAAAATAATAAAATTGGATTCTAATCTGAAAAAATTATGTGCTTTCTACATTTAAGGAGTACTTTGCATGTATCAATTTTAAACATTTTATTCGAATTTAACGATATCTTATAACTATATACTTATTAATTATTGTTGAATTTTTAATATTCATTAATTTATCTATTAGATTTTATATTGTGAAAAGTAAACAAAATTTATATAGACTATTTAAAAAAATATTACAGGTAGACTTTTGAATATTTTTTAGTATATAAATATTCGTAAAAGTTACTTTTTCTCTATCAATACACAGTATCAAATAGAATAAATAATATAGACAATGATCGCAACATTTCATCACTATATAAACTTAGCTTATAAGAATAATGAGATGTGTAACGACATATCGTTTGAACAGCGTAGGGGCTTAGGTATCGATCTAGCACGCGCGCGACTCGGGTTCGAATCTTAGTTACGGCAATTGCGATTTTCACTTTCTCTCTTTAAACCGACAATATTAGGTCTAACTAAAATAATAAACATTCGAAATCAGCATCGGTGCTTCATGAAACTCTGAATTATTTTTCATAATTTACTTTTATTATTATTATTATTAATATTATTTTTGTTGTGTTCTTATTATTGTTATCATTATAATAGCGTATAGAGATAAAAAATCATTCATTTGTACGAGTTCAGAAAAAAGAGCTCTTTAAGAGCTCGTTTTGATGAGTCCTAAAGTCTACAATAAGCGGCGCATTCGACCTCTTCAGAAGGTCTTAAAGACGTCTTTTAGACGTAGACTCTGACGTCCAAATCAGAAATCTGAGCTCATTCGGAATAACTTAATACGTCATTTTGCTATCTGGGAAGTCATCCCTGGAACTTCCCGCTAATTCTATACTAAAGCGCTCCAAATTGCACTTCTTACGTTTTTGATCTCTTCGAGCTCAAAAATATAATTTTTGTGTTATTTTGAGCTCTCCGAGCTCAAAGAGATAGCTGTTCTATGCTTTTGAGCTCGAAGAGCTCAAAAGTCTGATAGAAGTTTAATAAAACACTATTTTTTGAATTTGCAAACCGCAATAACTTTTGAATGAATGAACCGATTTTCACGCGGTTGGTGGCTTTTGACACAGTTTTTAAGCCTCATAGAGAATCTTTAAGTTTGTATAGATCGAACTAGGAACTTCGGAGTAACTCCGAAATAATACTTTTTTCGGTTTTCTTCCGACAACGATAACTCACGAACGAATCAACCAATTTTGACCGGACTGGCGACGATCGACGCGATTTTTCGAGGTTAAGAGCTGATTAATTATTGGAATTGATCGTTATAAACATTAGAAAGTTAGTCCAAAAAAAAACACTTGAAAAAATTTTTTTTCGCAGTTTTTTTTAGATTTATCAAAATCTACCTTTTAGAAATCTCAAAAAAATTACGAAAAAAAATTTTTTCAAAAGTGGTTTTTTTAGAATAACTTTTAAACGGCTTTACTAATCGATTCTAAATACTGTAGTTTTTCAAGCACCAAAAGATTATTTATTATCTACCAAACGATTAGACATAAAATTTTGAAATTATGTTGAAAAAACACTATTTTGGAATTAAAAAAAAAAAAGTGCGTGCGTACAAAGTACACATGTCAGAAGTGAAACTTCTTTGGCGAACTAATTTATCAGTCTTGTCTATATTTATACAAATCTAAAACTTTAGATTTCCGAGACTTAAAGGAAGGGAAAAAGGAAGATATGTTAGGAATTTAATTGTCATTAAAATATTAAAAGTGTTGAAAATTACTATAAATTATAAATTTAGTTTGTGGATATTTGAACCCATTATATACAGCCATTACTGGAATGTTATTTTTGTTTAATGCGTTAAGACATGTGTTTTTTTTCCTTAAATTCCGGGACAGGGAATTTTTCCTTAAATTCCTTGTGAGCATTTTGATGCCTGTGAAAAGTAGAATAAGGTACACGTAAATCATTATCTTGAATACGTCTCGTATTATTTCTAATATTGACATTATGACTTTCATCATCGATATTATTATTATTAATATTATTATTATCACCATTATTGTTATTATTGTTATTATTATTATTATTATTAGCATTAATAATATTTGATGATGTTTGAAAATCTTCAATAATGTTTTCTGAAAGGTTTGTCAATGATTTTTTTCTTGCTCTAAACTCACGAACACGTTCTCTTGAAGTTTTATTTTTTTCAATTGGTAAAGTCGAAGTCGAAGGTTGAGAATTTTCTTGTTCTTGATGTACTTCAACTTCAACAGTGATTCGCGTCAAATAATTTGACTCTTGATTTTCTTCATATTTTTGTCTTTTTCGAACTCTGTAGTCACGACTACGCTCTGCTGGAGTTTTTGGTTTAGTTTTTGTAATGATGGACGATGAGATATTCAACTCTTGGCTAGCTGCATTTTTTAAAGCCTTTTTCCGCTCTCTAAATTCACGTGAACGTTCTGTTGATGTTTTACCTGGCCGTCTAACAGATATTTTATTTTTAATTGTTTCACATTCTCGCACCACAATTTTTGGCATTGCGATCTGAAAATGAAAAGTTATTTGAATTTAATATTTAATAAAAATAATTAAAGAGAATTATTAAAATATATTTATTTTATATTGTTTGAAAAATAATATAGTGAAATCTCAGATGTTGAATATTAAATTAAAATTCCTCGTGATTTTTTGTAAATAGCAAAAATACCTGACCTCAATTTAAATTTATACAAAATCATTGTAAATTAATGATAACTATAGAAATTCCAGGTTTTAAATTAAAATTTTGTCAAGAGAATTTATGAAATATTGTTATTTATATTTTATGCAAATGATTTATTGAAATCTCAAATGACGAATTGTAAATAAAAATGCCACGTGTTTTTTGTCAATATTAGAAATTATTAATTAAATTTTTTTTTTGAACTTAAAATTTAGAAAAGCGAATTTATCAAATATTTTTATTTTATGGAAAATGATTTATTGAATTATTAAATGACGAGTGGCAAGTTGAAATGCAACATGTTATTTGTAAATATTAAAACTACCTAACCTTCAAACCAATTAGCCTAAAAATTGTAAATAAACAAAAAGATAACAGATATATTACTTACTTCGAGTAACTGCTTAGTATAGGACGACTTTAAAATTTATCACAAAATATTATTCATAAAGTTTATTTATAAATTTAACTCACTGTTTATACACTGCATAAGTGCTAATAATATTGTAAATAGATGAAAAATCTGCGTTTACTGCAAATGACGTTATGCGACAGATTTGCCATCTAAAGTTCTAATAATTAACTAGTAAACGAATACACAAACCAGTATAGCATGTATTATTTCTCAATATCCCTTATTCTCTCTCTCGTTCAATCTTTCTCACTATAGCTCTCTCCCACCTCTCGCTCCATGGCACTGTGCGTGATACGACAATCGCTCTATCTCACTTTTTCTCTCGATCTTTCTCACTTGCTTGCTCCCTACTTTCACTCCATCGCTAGTTGCTTCATGCTACGTTCGCCCTGTCTTACTCTCTCTCAATCGGTCTCGATCGCTCTCTCTCTCTTTTTCAACACTTCCGTTGCATACTTGCATGACGTTACATTTGTAAAAATTTTACCCTCATGCGCCTAAAGAAGTTTCACTTCAAAAATTAAATATCACACGAACGAATTGATCGATTTTGACGAGATCGAAGGCGTTCAACGCAGTTTTTTGAGCACTCATATTCATTTATTACATAAAAAAAAAGTTTGGAAAATCCAAAAGTGCACGCCTCATAATCTCATTTTTACAATGAAACTGATTAAAATAAAAGATAAAAAGCAAAATAATAAAAAACAGAAAATTCTGCTATGGTTTAGTGGCGCCATAAGTCTAAGATGAGGAAAAAAATACCATAATAAAATGTATGGATAGATATACAAAAAATCCACAGTCATATATTAGTTTTTTATAAATAATAATTTAACGACAGTGAATTGTACGCTCATATTAATTGAAAAAATCCATCGTATGTTACTTTAGATAATAAAAAAAAAATTATTCCGGTAAAATCATTTTTTCGACCAATTTCCCTGCCACATACACCCATCCATACACGGACGTCCAGAAAAGATTATGTTTAATGTTAATGTTATTATTTACTATGTTAAACAAAAAAATTGTTATTGAAAAATATTTTATGTGCCTGACAAATTATTTGACTTGATATAAGTGTACTCATATTAACTTGTAAGTGCGATATAAATAACAAAAATCAATTTCAGTTTCGAGAAAATTGCTTTTTTTGAAATGTCGAGAGTAGAGTACAACCTCTACGCTTCGCTTATGAGGCGTGAAAAATTCGAGAAGAAATTTCAAAGTTACGTAAAAAAAATACATTTTTTGAAAATTTTCGTTAACTGTTTCTCTTCAACGCATACTGGTTTTGATGCAGTTTGTAGAAATTGACGTCGTTTTTTAAGTTTAAGAACTGATTAGATTTTGGAATTGATCGTTACATCTGTTTAAAAGTAATTCCAAAAAAACGTTTTTTCAAAATTTTAATTTATGTACTTAAATGTGAAATCCTATGTACTTAACACACTATTTCATAACAGAGTCGAACTATCCAATGTTTGTAAATTATTTAATTTCATAGCGGGAAGTCAAAAATTTTTAACTTCCCGCTTAAAAACTTGAAAATTTTCAAAAATCGGAAAGTTATTGGTTTACTCCGTTTTGCAAAAATCGAATTCTCATCAGATCTCGACGTTTTGAGGTCCTAGAAAGCTTCCCTGACTACTCTCGCGAGGGTGTCACTATATCTGTATGTGTGTGTGTGTGTGTGTGTGTTTTTTTTTTTTTTTTTTTCATAGAGGAGGTAAAATACATTTACGTATGCCAGAACTTGGTGTTGGTGCCAGGACTAGGTGTTGGTGCCTGGTTATGTCGGACTCAGAAATTAATATTTATTTTGCAACAATACTGACTAAACATCCTCCTCTCTCCTTTCCCCATAGATGTTACAGGGAAGACTGGATCGGGACCGCGTTAGCATTACTTCGATCCAATCCATGTTGTGTCTCACGACACCTACTTCTTGTTACTACTGGTTTCTAATCCCTTTCTGCGATTTTTCCGTTTAAAAGGCGGTGCGCGTAGGCTGCGACAGCTGACCAGTTTTCTTCTTTTGTGATCATGCAGGTTACCAAGCTCTCAGGGGAGAGCGTTGTGCCTATTGTTTCTTCGGTGCTGATTCTGTCGTCTTTCCACCGATCACACTCGAAAAACGTGTGCTCGGCGTTGTCAATTTTGTCTGGACAGTATTTGCACGTTGGTGTGCTGTGCAAACCCATCTTGAAAAGATAGGCATTGAACTGCCCATGTCCCGTCAATAGCTGGGTCAGGAAGAAGTCCGTATCCCCGTGCTTTCGAAAAAGCCAGACGATGTTTAGGATCAGGCGCGCTGTCCATTTGCCCGTCTCTCCCGATATCCATCGGTCCTGCCACTCTTGCTGCGTTTCCGCCTTTATCCTCGTTTTTGCGTCCTTCATGTTTTCGTCATTATCTTTAGCCTCATAGAGTTTCTCTCTCGAACGCTAATAGGTCGATGGACGTGGCTCCCGTAATGACCAATACAGCCGCTTCGGAAACTGTACGGTAGGCGTAGGCAACCCTGAGAGCGCCTCGCCACTGTACTGCTGCTATCTTTCGCCGGTAGGTCTTCTGCTTTAATATGTCTGCCCATATCTCAGCTCCATTAAACAGTACCGAGTGGACTGCTTCTAGAAGAACTCTTCTCTTTTTTGTTCTTGGTCCCATGGTGTTGGTCATAATTCTTGCTAGGCTAGACACCGTCTTGCTGACTTTCTGGCATGCATTATCGAGGTGTTCGCGAAAAGATAGTTTCTCGTCTATCATTACGCCCAGATAGCGCAGGGCCCCTGTTGACGTTAGTGTTGTTCCTCCCATGTCCACAGCGAATGGTTTTGGGAACCATTTTTGACGAGTCAGAACGACCATCTCGGTTTTGTGCTTGGCAAGTTTCAGGTGGTGTTTATCGAGCCAAGTCTCGACGGCATCAATGGTTTCCCGAACTAGTAGTTCGGCCTCCTCTACACTGTCTACTATTATCGTGGCCGCGACGTCGTCTGCAAATCCCGTTAGCTCTACTTGCTTTGTTAACAGAATCTTAAGAAGCTCGTCATAGTCGGCGTTCTATAAATCGGGCCCCATTATTGAGCCTTTCGGCACGCCAGCCGTTATGGCGTATTCTTGTGGTCCTTCTGTAGTTTCCGCTATTAGCTTTCTTTCTTCAAGGTAGTTGTCGATTAGTGCCAAATTCTCTGGCTTTGCGTCAAATTTGTGTTCCAGAGCGTCTATGATATCTCCCCAATTCGCGCTGTTAAATGCGTTTTTGACATCTAGCGTGAGGAGAATGCATACTTTACGAGCTTTGAGGCTACCAGTCCATGCTTCTCTCGCTGTCCCTACGACTGTCTGGATCGCGCCGACTGTTGAACGTCCTTTCCGGAAGCCATGTTGGTTTGCGGCAAAGCCTCCAGCACGATCGATGTCGTTTCGTAGTCTTCCCTGTATAAGCTTTTCGAGCAATTTCCCAGCAATGTCCAGCATGCAAAGTGGTCTGAACGACGAGGGTGTTACAGGGCCACCTTTGCCTTTATATAGCAGAACCAATCTCTGCCGCTTCCAGACCGCGGGAAACGTTCCAGTTGCCAAGCATGCGTTGTAGGTGTTCAGGAGTATGTCTGGATATTCCAGGGCTACAGTCTTGATCACCGATGCTGGGATGCCATCAGGGCCGGGTGCCTTTCCTGTTTTGAGTGACTTGGCCGCGTCTTGTAGTTCCTTAGCTGTGAAGGGTGTTACTTCGCTGTTTTTAGTGTAGTATTTCTTCTCCCGCGGCGGCTGTTTGGGGGAAAGCTCCGCTAAAATGCTGTCCATTAAGGCTGGAGACTTCGGCGCCTCTGGTGGAGCCTTTCCAAGTCGTTTGGTGACAATTTGGTAGGCTTTACCCCAGATATCTTTATCAAAGTCGTTACAGATCTCTTGCCAAAATTTCGCTTTGCTTGCTTTGATTGCCCGGCTTAGGTTCTTTTTGGCCTGCTTATACTCGATCAAATGTAGATCTTGATTGGGGGAGCGTTTCGCAGCTCTCGTTGCTAGCCGACGTAGTCTGTGGCATTTTTTCCGGAGTTCTGCTATGTCTGTTGACCACCAGAACACCGGCTTAGGGAAACTCTGATTTTTCAGCTGCGGCATAGAGGCGTCACATGTGGCAACAATTTCCTTCATCGTATTTAGCACTGTCTTTTCCGTCTCGCTGCAGGTATCCGGAGTCGGGTTGTTCTGAAAGATAGACCAGCTTCGTGCAAGTGAAGCTTGCAATGCTTCTGGATCAAGCCCTCTTGGCATTCCACTTCCGCTTAGAAAGGTCGTGTTGTGAAACCGAAGCAGATGTCAATCCAACGTTGAATGTCACGAACTGGTGATCACTGCCGCTGTATTCTTCGGATACAGTCCAGTCTTCGATCATGTTGGCAGTCCTTGAAGTCGCCAACGAGATGTCGAGGATGGATTCTTGGTACCCTGGTCTTCTAAAGGTCGTGGTGCTCCCGGTGTTCAGCACTATAAGGTCAAGTCTAGCCGCGACGTCAGCGACCTCGTTACCTCTGGTGTCGGAGAAAGCAGCGTCCCACTCAGCCGATTTAGCGTTGAAGTCTCCGGCTACGATAACTTCGCCGTCGAATTTAGTGACCGCATTTTCTATATTTGCCAGTTTCTGTCGGAACACACTAATCCCTTCGTTAGGTGAGAGATAGACGCTCATGAAGTAGGTTGTGGGGGTTTGAATCCAGACAAAACCTGCTCCACTTCCGCTGTTGTTGACGGTAACGTTCTTTGTGTTCACAATCCAAATTGCTGCCGTGCCAGTTTCGTCTGCGAACCATGTTTTACCTTCGATGTTTAGATATTGCTCACAGATAAAGCAGACGTCGATTTTATCTTCAAAGACACGCTGGCACAGCAGGTTTTGCGCCAAGGCGCACCTATTCAGGTTGCCTTGTAGTATGCGTGTCATTTCTGCCCTCTCGTGGCTTCTACAAGTGCTGTGCGGAATGCCTTGCAAGCTCCAGTGCCAGAAATATGGCATAGATCATCCTGGGCATTTTTGTCCGGAGCACAAAGGAAACATTTTGGCTTCTCCGTGCAGTTTACGGCCTCGAGGTTCTCTCCGCCACATTTGTAGCAGCACTTGCTTCTGTCTGGTCCCGCACACTGACGTGTTTGGTGTCCAAAATCAAGACATTTAAAACAGCGTGTTACTTTTGCAACTGGGCGTATATGACAGTTCACCCAACCGATCATTATACGGGCCTTGTCAAGGGCCTTAATCGCACTGGCCTCGTCTACTTCGCAGAAGGCTGCCCGATTGCCTCGTGGTATGGGTTTTGTCAAATTTACCCGTTTGATCTCCAGGCTGTCAGTGAATTCACGTTTAAGTGCTTCACGGACTTCGCTCTCGATAGAGATTTCATCCAAATCTAGGATCTCGATCGTTATTGTTGGTGTTAGCGTCTTGACTGTGCCGAAGTTTGCAGTGGCTGCCTTTACTGCATCGGTGAAAGCCTTGCTGTCTTCGGTCTTTCGAGCCATTTCAAGGAAAACGCCTCCGTGTTTCGTCTTTTTAATAGACTTTATGTCTACGCCCGTCTCGACAGGGCTTACCTTGATTTCCCTGAGGAGATCGGCGTATGTTCGCCCTTCAGCTGGTTGGACAAGCACAGCTTTAGTTCTTGTCTTCTTCCTCCTCGGTTTCTTGGAGCCACCGTTGTTTGGCTGGTTTTGGGCTGTAGCAGATTGAGCCGCTGGCTCCTGTTCTTTCTTTTTCTTGTTTTGCCGAGTCACTTTGGTCCGGGTATCATCCCGGGCTGTCTTTTTCTGTGCTGGCTTGTCAATTTCTGCGGAAGGACTGGGCGTGGACAGCGGCCTCTTCTTGTTGTTGCCCTCTCCTTGCTGTGATAATTTCTTAGGAGTGACCAGAGGTGGCTGTGATTTTTTGCTTAGACTCGGAGATGTTTGGGTCGTTGAGGCCGACATGCCTGGTGATTTGTTGGCTAACCTATATGCTGTAGTGATAGATGTAACCAATTTTCTAATCTCATGATGGAGATTCTTTTTGTCTTTTATAAACTCGGCTAACTCTTCGATCTTGATGCCGAGCCTCTCCATTGGTGACTGTTGGCCTGTAACGGTCGGTACAGAGTTGATTCTTCCTCGGTAGGTTTGATTAGTGACAGGAGCAAAAGGTCCTCCACTTTTTGGAGGAATGTTGCTCAGCTGTCCGTTCTCTGCCATCTGGGCTGATTTCGTACTCCCTGTAACCTTGCTAGCATTGCTAGACAGCAGAGCTATGGGGTCTACTCCGCTGTTCAAACGGTCGCTTAATAACGACGAGTTTAGGCCCGTTTGCACGCCTTCTCTCACCGGCACTGAGGTATCCCCCCTCTGCACCGTAGACGATTTTGAAATTGATCTGTCATTTTCATACCATCTTTTGCTAGGTTTTGGTCCACCCGAGTATTCTATTTCCTTGGTACCCGACGCATCTGACGTGCAGATATGCCGGGCATTCCCCTATCCACCACCTGGGGAGGCGCCCGATGCGGGACCCAGCAAGCCCGACACGAGGTGTGTGTGTGTGTGTGTGTGTGTGTGTGTGTGTGCAAGTATGTAAACCTCCTATAACTTTTGAATGGCTGACCGATTGGAACCAAACTTTGGCGTTCCAAAGAGTTTCATCAAACTCAGATTTCCTAAAAATTTGAAGTGATTCGGACCGGTAGATTTCAAAAAAACTAAAAAAAACTACGAAAAAAAATTTTTTGAAGTGTGATTTTTCTGGAATAACTTTTAAACGGCTTTACCGATCTTTTCCAAAAACTAATCAGCTATGGACATCAAAAAACCACGTCGATTGCCGCCAAGCTGGTTCAAAATTGGTTGATCCGTTCGTGAGTTATCGTGAACGGAAGAAAACCGAAAAAAGTGTTTTTTCGGAATTACTTCGAAATTCCTAGTTCGATCAATTCAAACTTAAAGATTCTTCATTAGGCTTAAAAAACTGTTTTGAATGCCACGAACGGCGTGAAAATCGGTTGATTTATTCAAAAGTTATTGCGGTTTGAAAATTTAAATAATAGTGTTCTATGAAACCTCCATCAGACTTTTGAGGTCGAAGAGCTCAAAAGCACAAAAAAAAACTATCTCTTTGAGCTATGAGAGCTCAAAATAACACAGAAATTGTATTTTTGAGCTCGCAGAGCTCAAAAACGTCATAAGTGCAATTTTAAGCGCCTAGGTATGGAATTTATTTTATTTTATTGAAAAAAACAAACCCAACAGCTTGCGCCATTAACAGGGTTAATAGAATTAGCGGAAAGTTGCAGGGATGGCCTTCAGGGTCAACCGTTTTCCTAATTTTTTTTTTTTAATAGTTATGTTAACGCAGACTCGGCATAACTTCTTACCGTGAAACTACTTTTTGTGGAATTTAAAAAACTTGATGGTACCTTCTTATCGATTAACAACTGACTGATTTAATAATCAGCATGAATATATTAAAAAAAAATGATTAAGTTGGTATAAAAATCATTGTTATATTTAGAAGGCAATAAATAAAAATTGTATAAACTTTACACGTCGCTATTGCATAGGATTATTTATTTTGTTTACTATTTGTGATATATATTTATTTAGTTACAAAATTATTGTTACAAAGCGTTTGGTTTTTTCATCAATTAACGGATCAATCTATCTATCCCTTCTGAAATAATTTAGCTAATCGACCTAAGGATTTTTTTTCTTCGTCTGTACGGATAACACTTAATGAATCACATTATGTATATATAACATTATTAATCATTTAATTTATGGATTCATGCTTCCTTACGTACAATATTTTTTATTCTAAAAATAATTGATTTTTTAGATTCAGCTTCATTTCCACTTGTATACCTATGTCGCTAATTATTATTATTGAATAAAGGGACGGGGACGGTGTTTGTTTAGACGACACCGTCTCTTGAAAAATTTTTATATATTTATAAGTTAATTATTTCAATCATATACATAATGAAAATTGTTTGCTTTTGTTACAACGAATTCAAAATAAATTTTCAAAATATTTATTTTTATCATACTTGCTCAGAAAGTTCAATTTTCGAGTATTGAGTGGTACCATCCAAGTCATCGATTTTTAAAGATCGTGTATATTTAAATTAAAAAATTTATTTTTCCACCATAGGCCGTGAAACACCTCTTTACCTGAAATTAGTTTTTTTTTTTATATATATTTATTTATTTGTTTATTTATTTAAGTAGACCAAAGTGAGACGGTGAAGAATAAAAATTTTCAGATTTATCGACCGAACATTTGCACTACTTTTGATTTAGGCATTTGCAGTTCATTATAATGTAATACAAATTTAATTTTATTAAATGCAATTCTTGTTCAATAACTGTTGTTTGAAAAATAATTTTAAATTAATTTGATTTTCCTGTCTATAAATTGAATTTTCGGAGCAATTGTGACAAAAAATATTGTATGTAACTGGGCTGCAAAGTAAAAATTTAGAAATTCAATCTCGATTTTATGACACGATTAAAATTTTCAATATTTTTTTTTATGATAACTCATGCAGTTTAACAAAATTGTCTTCGACTCTAGCCAATTCTATAAATTCTAACTTATACTACATTTCTTAAATTTGTATAACACAAATTTAAGCTTTCACTAAATCTCTAAGATTGTAAATATATCGCTACTCAACAGCCAAGTTACATAAAAATCTATTTAGTTATTGTTAATAAAATAGATTAAATTATATTTGGAAGAAGTCACTTGCAACCGCAGTCGTTATTGTCAGTTGTCATGGACGAGTCACCAAATTCATAAATTTAATTCGTGACGTGTCATTTAGTTACAAAATAATATTTTCCATTCCAATAATGAATTGCCATATGTTAAAAATAGTACTGCTATATATAGAATATATTGAGTTTTATTTTATTTTTCGAACTTTTTCGTTTAATTTTTTTGCTTTCCACGAAATTAAAAAAAATTCGTTGATAATTTTTTTCAATGAAACACATTGATGATTTAGTCTTTAATAACAATAATAATGATAATAATAATAATAATAATAATAATAATAATAATAATAATAATAATAATAATAATAATAATAATATTAATAATAATAATAATAATAATAATAATAATAATAATAATAATAATAATAATAATAATAACAATAACAATAACAATAACAATAATAATAATAATAATAATAATAATAATAATAATAATAATAATAATAATAATAATAATAATAATAATAATAATAATAATAATGAGAAATTAATAATTTTAACGATCATTATTTCGACAATTAAACATTAATAATTGAGGCTTGCAATTTAATAATATCTCAAGAAAAAATCATTTATGTCTATAAAAACTAACATAGATCTAATAAGCCATTTTTTAGATTTTCATAAATCTTAAAAATGTTAAGCTATATAGATCTACGTATGTTTAATTACTAAGATATAAAAAATTTTTTCTCAGGATCACATGGTTAAAAGTAATTGTACTGTTGTAGATTAAGTGACATAATAATCAATTTTAAAAAATCGAGAAAAAAAAGAAAATTATCATTATTTTTTAGTCTATTTCTTCATTCGTTTGAAAGCTAAAACTAGGTGTTGTTTATATTGCACTGAAATCGACTAGCATGAAATATCGCTTAAATATATTAATTTTTATTGCGGTTGTCACAAACTGAAATTTTAAGCTTCTTCAATTATTTACGTTCACAATAACAATAAATATCAGTATTCTGAACTATTATATATAACGGAAAGTAAATAAAATAATCAACTTACATTATTTTAAATTTCAATTTTAATAATTATTTGTTTAATTAGTTTAATGCGAATGAACAAATTACTAAATTTCATGTAAAAACCTGCCAACAAAATCAAAATTTTTATAACGATGTGCTTTTTTACAATAAGTAGATTGAAATTTATTTATTTATTACATTTATTTTATATACTACGGTTGTTTTCAGTTATTAAAAATTTTAAGTTTAATTTTTTATAATGGTATATCAAAATGTAAACCTCATGTATTAATCAAAAGCAAAACAAATATTAAAAACAAAGTGCGATAGATAATAAATAAGTAATAATTTATTGATAATCAATTATGTATATGGGTCATTCAATGTCGAATCGACCGATGGCTGAACTCGAATCCTTTTGAGTTGAATAAAATTTATTTATTTGTCGGAAGTTTATTTTTTCAGTTATATAAAAAAAAAATTATGTAAATTTAGTAATGATTTTTTAACGATAAATTTTAGCAATAAAGTAAATTGGGTTTTTAAATAAACTTAAATTTTGAGAAATAAAATTTTTGAAAACTAAAATTTGAAATTTTTTACAAAAAAAAAAAAAAAAAAAAAAAATTAATTTAAACTCAAAAATTTTGTAAACAGTTTTTTTGGTAAACAATTTTTTATAGCCCAACATTCCCTCTGTAACAAACTAAAAAATTAGTATATTATTATGATAGTTGTCAAAATATTAAGAAAATGAACTTGAAAATTTTTAATTTTGCATAACTTAAGAAAAAAATGTCTCAATAAAAAGGGAACGAGTCCAATTATTGGTTAATTCAACATGGACAGACTTATTTTTAAATATTTATATATATGCAATTTATTTCATACAATAATCCAATGGAATTACTATTACCGTAAATTTTGAGTTTAAGTATAAATATTAATGAAAAATTAATATTTTTATGTATTTCCTTATTCAATAGTTCAATTTCAGATCGTAAATAGTAGTAGATAAATAGTCAATTATATGCCTGAACTTCACGTTACATTATTTCGCAAAATGAATAAATGATACATTTTCAGACATCATCAACTTCTTCGTTAGTTTAGCCCACAATAAATACAGGCATAACATTTACTATTATTATCGATAGTTATTAATTTCAGTTATAATGACTTCGTTATACATTTTTTCCAAAATTGAATTTTTGAATCATGAATTGCATAAAATTCATACGCAACACGTCGGAAAAAGTTGCATTTCTAGTATTGTTATTTTGTTTTTCAAAATTTACCTCTAGCTGTGTAATAACAGAATAGGAAGAAATTTTCATCACCCTTGCTGAGCTTAGACGCTAATTTCTCCCTTCTTGCTCTCGTGTAACTCGACGCAGCCTATCGGTTTGTTCTAAAATTCAACCGTACTATAATTTGCCATTATTCCGACTTGTAGCATAAATATAGCTATTAGTGTTGTGACAATCAGGTATTAATATTTGAATTTGTACAATCGAATACTAATCATTCAACGTCATTGATTAATCGTCCACCAATAATTAATCAACCGAAAAATTAATGAATCGTAATGAAAAAAAAAAAATTACTTTTATTTATATCAACTTTTTTAGTTTACAGTAAATTATTGATGATGACAATTGATTTTTAATTATAAACTAAAAATAAAATATTTTAGTAGTTAAATACACATTTGGAAAAAATGAAATTGATTTATTTTTTATTAGTAGAAACTTTTTAATTAATTAAATAACATAGATTGTTAGATTATAATTAATTTCGATGCTACACAACACTAATAGCTATTATCAACTAGCAACGCAAATAACTATAAATTACGTTGGCTCAAAATATTGACTAACTACAGAATATGAGATCACGCTTATCAGTAAGTCAGACAAACTGATGATTTTTGGTTATTTTGATATAATTTCACGTCAAATTTACATTATATCTTTACAACACTACTTTGTTTAATTAGTTTAATAATATTATTTATTGTTGTCAACCACCCTGAATTTTTCAATAAAATATTCACCGAACAAAGTATTTTACAATGGGCATTTGGAAATTGCAGTTTGATTTTATATTTAAGATCTCAAGTAAAACTAATCCCAGCAAATTTAACAAAATAAAAGAATCACGCAATATTGAAATAATATAACTTTTGTCTGATTTACAGTAATTGAACGGATTCTCATATAAAATAAAATTTCACAAATTCTACATGAATACGAAATTAATTTGACGATGTAGATATTATTTGAAGCTATATTTCAGTTAACAATTATCTGATACTACTTCATTTTACCAAATGATTTGTATCGATATAAAATTGTAATTTAAGTATGGCCGGTAGTATTTTAATTTTTTTTTTTAACATATCTATTATATCTTTTACATAAATTTATGGTTACGCTTAATTAGGTATGATTAGTATGAATTATAGTTATTATATTATTGATTCAAAATTAATACGGGCTCATTATCATCAATTATCATGAATCATGACTTTTATTACAACTTAAAAATCAATCTTTAATTCGTATTTTTACCCGTTCAATTTTTTGAGTATATTTGTTTCTTTTCTTTCTTTTTTTTTTTTTTTATAATTAATTTTATAATTTATATTGCAAACTTCGCCTAACTAAGTTTAAAGGGCTCGATGAAATTTTAATGTTTCCTTTATCAAAAAACATTTTCTCATTAATTTTATTTGTGAAGCATAGTAACTTACTTTATCTTACAATATCATATTAAAGTACGACGACTATGATAAAACTATCAAAAACGTGCGCATATGTTACGATAGAAACATATGGTTTATAATACCAATAATAGAGAATAACAATTAATTAATTAAGTATTTTTAGACTCATAAATTAAAATTTATGGTGCATAAACAATACAGATCGAAACGTTCTCAGTATTTATTTACTTTCACATTAGTTATCTTTGGTGTGTACTTAAACAATTAAATTAAAAATTTACAATTAGTTTATGAGTTTATTTTATATCAGATGGTTCCGTTATTTAAATAAATAGCTTTTTACTTAATTACCAAAACCATTTTTTTATCGCACATTTATTTATGTAATATACGATTCTTTTCAGTAAGTCACAGGATATGTTTATTGAGAAAATATACCTTAAATACTACGTAGTATTGTAGAGCCTCCTCATAATTTTTTGAATTAATCCGTAACATTTTATAAATATCAGTTTATGATTGCACATTAGTCCCAATAAAATTTCAACTGGAATTTTATATATATTTATATTAGAGTGGTCCTTCATTTAATAATTTTAGAACTTACAGTAACGCGCCCTTTAGATCCAGTTTTTCAATATCACGTCACAGATGCCGTGAGTGCGTATAAAAAAAAATTCGAAAGTAGAAAAGTTTTTATCCCGTATTTTCATTCTTTTAAATAATCATGTCACGTTTTCTTGACATACCTCGGCTTATTCCGAACGATATTAGCTATGTATGCGCAAAATTTCAAATTGATTCATTTTATTAAAACTCATGATTTTTTGGAACACGTATTAAGGGGGATGCCACTGTGACAGCCAAAAAAAATTCCCGAAAATCACTCTTTTTTTTCGGCCACCGCAGCGACTATCCCCCTTGATATTAAAATCAATAGCTTTAATTTAAAAGGTATCAAAAAAGTGTATAGGAAGAATTGTTAAAATCACTAAAATAAGGACCACTCTGAGGTATATATATATATATATAAAACAAAAAAGATTTCTTTTCTTAAAATTTATGATGCAAATAGTAATATATAAAAAAAAAAATATTTTTTTCTTTAATATCTTAAGGTATCTTGTTAATTTTAAGGATTAAGAGTAAATTTTAAATTATATATTTAATTAAGATTTGGTAACAATGGTAGGCGCGATCCTTGTTATAAAATAAAATAAAAAAATCTTTGCAAATCAAAATTAATTTGCTATTATAAAATACATTTTTTAAAGGCTTAGTATTTGAATCAAGAACAAGGAATTCGTACAATATAAATGATAACCAGTATTAGTAGATTTCATAAAAATCTAACTATTGCATTTGTCCTCATGATGAAACTTCCGAAAAATTTTGCTATATTTCGACTTAGCTCGTCATCCTGATTCAGAAAATACATATGGTTCAAAAGTTTATACAGAGTGTCCCAGAAGTAACGGACGCCATTGTAGCATCTGATAAACAAAATAATTCTGAGATGAAAAGTCCTTAGCCATTTTTTAATCAGACGCATAGATAATTAATTATTAATTAAAATAACGTCCTCTTATGCTTTAGAGAGAGAGCATTAGTGTCAAGTCAAGTGCGTTCCAACGAAGATGCTTGCATGTGTGAATGTGTAAGTAAATATGTGTGACTACGTTAGCTATAGAAACTAGTTAGTCATACAGTTAGTTGTGTCTTTGTTTGGCACATATTTTACTGGGCACTAGCGCTCTCTCTCTCTAACAAATAAAGAGACGTTATTTTTAATTAATAATTAATTATCTATGCGGTTAATTGAAAAATGGCTAAGGACTTTTCGTCTCAGAATTATTTTTTTCATCAGATGCTACAATGACGTCCGTGACTTTTGGGACACCCTGTATATGTATGTATATATACGATATAACGCGGCTTGTGTCCACCCTCTCTTACGAATCTTAATGGATCTTTATGAAACTCAGCATACATATTCTCCATGAGATTGTCGAAGACAAATTTAAATTTGAGCGGAATCAATTGATTAGTTAAAAAATACCAGCAGCTTGAAATTTTTATAAATTCAAAATTTTTCACTTTTACTACTTTTTCCACAAATAACTTTTGAACAAAATTTTTTTTTTGGTTTCTGTAAATTTCATGCCAAAGCCAGTAAAATAAGCTTTACTTTACATAAGATAAAAGCCCCAGTACCTGCTCAGGAATCAGTACCTGATAACTCCATACACTTGTATATCTATATTAAAAAATGCAGATATACAAATACATGGAGTGAGCAGGGACTGATTCCTGAGCAGCTACAGGGGCTCTTACCTTACCTGCATGAATTTCTAACATGAAAATTTTCCATATCTTTAATGAAATTTTACTGTTGCATTCGTTTTGATTTATTTTTGATGTACTTAATTTTATATTTCTTCTTAAAAAATTAATTTAATTTATTTATTATTATTAATAAATGTAGCTATTAATGAAATCTACTTCTATTTCGGCTGTCGAATGGCCTTTTTTACAATATAACTTCGCTCCTCTTACATATATTAGTATTCTTTCTCCTACTAATAATTTTGAGTTTCACTCCGGGCAATCGGAATACAAATAAGTAGTAAGATAATGATCTCAGTGATAATTTGAGTAGAAAAAATTGCATAAAAATTTGATTTTTAAATATAAAAAATTTATTTTTAAAATTGAATATAACAATTTTTAAATAATATACTAAAAAATAGAAAAATGGTGACTTTAAGTAAGTCATTCATTAAAGTTTTTCGTTCCGTTTGCCGTATAGCTGTTTTCAGTTACTTTTTTCATAAGTGCATAACGTCAAAGATTTTTATTTGTAAATATAAGTTTTCTTCAAATCTTATTGTACATATATAAGCGGAGGTTTTTTTAGCTTTATTAATTCTTATAAAACAAAAAATTTGAATTTACTATGAAGTATAAAAACCAATGTGATACCTTCAGATATTAAGAAAAATTTTTTTTTGTCACTCATACCCCTTCTGTTTTAATCATTTTATATATATTTTTTTTTCATAAAAATAAGAAAAAACAAACCATTACATTCCTTAATCATTCAAACAGAAAAATACTGTTATTTTATAACAACGACACCATTATAAACTCACTGTATACTATTCCAGAAACTAGCAAAACTAGTGCGTAACTCCGAGCGAAAATTCTGATAGTATCACGCTATATTATTGCCACTCATTGTTGTGACACATTTTTTTTCTGGTGTATTTTGACTTTCTGAATTGCTACGCACAGTTTTAGATGGACTTCCAGGCGTCGGTGTTACATCACCAGCGATTGAATTATTGTTGTTTGTTGAAGTAGAGCTTCTTCGACCGTTCTCGTGAGTCGGAGATTTAACATCGAATGCTGACGTTTCAGACTCAAGGTCTGAATCAACCTAATAAAAAATACAATTTTAATTAGAATAATAATAGTAGAAAATTTTTTCTCTAATACTAAAATTGACAAGAACCTCTAATAATGAATATTTGATTAAACAATGATATTTGCTATGTAATATGAAAATGACGTGTGAAAGACTTAATGAAGATGATTGCAATGGTGATGTGATACCTTGTTAAAATAAACTACCTGTCTGGTAGTAGGATGAGGGCTGAGGAAAAGTCTTTCACTTGTGTCACTGCCACAACTTGAACTTTCACTCATTTCTGTAGTGAATTTACGAGATGCCCTAGGACTTGGTGGTGCTGCTCGACTTTGACTACCGAGAGCCATCCCAATATTCCTAGAGCATACTTGAGATTGTATATGCTCACATACCCTTCGAAATCGTCGTATATTTCCTATAACATAACAATACGTTTTTTATTTTAATTTTTGAGTCTTAAATTAAAAATTTGGCTAATAGAATTAAGTTTAATTCAATTTTATTATATTATGAGGTATAAGTATTTTTTTTTATATTGAAATTAATAGATTTACTACATACATATATACACAGAGAAATAATTTAAACTGTCATGAGATTATTTTTTTTACTCGAAATATTTTTTGAATAAAGTTAAGTAATTTCTTTAGATTTTTTTTTTAATCTTGAATTAATAATAAAGTTCTTTAACCAAAGAATACTTTTTATACTTTGAGCAATAGTATAATTAATTATTTGAAAAATCTGTAGTTCTGATTTTAACTAAAAATGTTTGCTCCAATTGAAAAATAATAAATTTTTTTGATGCAATTTTAATTCTTTTTTTCTGTGTATAGATGTAAATAAGTAAACAGAATAAATCAAGTTGAAAGAAAGATTTTTAATAACCTAACATAAAAAAAAACTCAAAACAAAAATATTTTTTAAATCAAGTATTCTATTCGACTGATATTTTAAACTAATGATACATTAAAAAGATACAAATTATTGTTGTATACAGAAAAAAAAATTGTACGAAAAATTACGATTGTCACCTCGTAATCCAGGACCAGACTTTAAGTATTTCTACATTGATAATTTTACATTTTAAAATGCTAATTTCTATACAAATTTTTACGATGTAACATCGTAATATATATAAATAGTAATTACTAAGATATTGAAAGTCTGGCTCTGAATTACGATGTGATAATCGAAATTTTTCGTAGAATTTTTTTTCCGTGTATTTCTTTTTTTAGAATTTCAACTTTACAAAATTCGCTGGATATTTTAAACAAGACTCTGTTAAGCTATGAGTCCTACTTAATTTAAAATTATTTTGCCGTCATGTAACATATAAGAAAAATTTCATATCCTCTACTTCCGAATTGAACATTACTTGAATGAATTAATGTACACAATTAATAGACAATACGTATTTTTGCACGGAAATAAACGGCCTACGAAAAAATTCCGGAACGATTATCTATTCATTCAAAAATGATTTTTTCTCAAAAGTTAAACTGATGGTCAATTTCACATTTTTTTTTATTTCACGACAAAACTAATTGTTTAGTAATAAAAATAATAATTTTATCAGGGTCTATTCTTTCCGAGTTTTTTTCTGTTTTTCAATTTCTTGTTTTTAGTGATTTATGTAAATAAGATCGTAAAATTAATCATAACCATACATACAGACTTGCCAAGAAAATATTGATCTACTGATATTTGGTTTAATTCCAAATGTCAAAAAAATAGTATAAAAAATTGTATTCAAACTAAATAGAATAAATTTTCATTTTTATTTTCATAGAATATTTATTTACACTCAAATTGTTGAAAAATGCCTGAATATTTTATGCGGTCTTTTCAAAATTAAGCGAAATTTTCAAAAAATTAATAAAAGTTCTAGTGAAAATGTTGAAAGGAAGTTTTTATGGTGAAATAAATTGTAATTATTTTCAGAATTCTCAGTAATACAACTAAACTACCTACAATTTGGAAAATATTTATTGATATTTATTTTTCAAATAACAACGATTTTTTTAAACAACCAGAAGAAATTCTCAATCAATGTTTTTGACTCGGAATATCATTTTGCTCTAGAACAATTTTTTTTAACCCAAGAAAAACTTATGGTTAAAAAATTACTATGTTTAAAGCTACACTAGTTCAAAAATATTTTCTGAAATTAAGTCAACTTTTTTTTTCCGAGATTATTAATTTTTAATTTAATACAAAAAACTGCGTTTCTCAGAAGGAGAAAAGTCCAGTTGGAATATACTGAATTGTTCCACTTAGATAAAAAAGTTAACTAAAAATGATTCTTTTGATGGAAAATGATTAGTACCTTAGAATTGATGAAATTTTTTAAAATGCAAAATAGAATTCAAATTCATTTTTAATCGGATAAATAAAATGTTTATTTTTTGAAAAACATTTTTTTTTTTTTTTTCAATTTTAGAGTTCAAAACGGAATTTAAATCTATCTTGAAATATTTTGAAAATTTGGAACAGAAAATTTTTCCACTAAATTTTTGAACTACCCCATTTTGCTCGCACCCTCCTCCCCTATATCTAATTTTTAAATGAAGTAAAAAAATTACACTTACCACTTAGTAACGTAAATGTGATAGCAAATAGAGGTTCATTTGGTTGTTTAGATATTGCACTGATGTCAACTTGAAATCGAACTTGTCGTTGAAACATCGCAGGAGCAGTACTGCTACGTTTGTATTCAACTTTAAAAGACAATGGCGAACTTACACTATGTGACAATTCAGCTATCTATAAGGATTAATTTATTTTATATTAGTAAGTATTCTGACAATAAGGAAAACACTGATCAAAAAATGAATAAGAAATAGTTACTGATAAAAAAGCATGGATAAGATCAGCTTTTACGCTTGCCAAAGGTTTGCCTTTTACAAGAACTGTAAATGTTTCGTCTTTTTCAGAGGCCATAAGGCTACCAAACCAAGATTTTTTTGTAAGTTCAGGTGAAGAATCCGGTGTAAGATGAACCTAAATAAATATAGTTAAATAATTATTTAATGTATTTACGAAGTATACTTTAAAGTCGCAGAAAAAAAAGACTATTTTCTTTTCGAGTCTGCTATGAAAATTTTTTAGTTTATTATATTTCAAAAGACTTCTTCGAAATCAGTTATATTATAAAAATTTCAGGGATAATTTGACGTTTCTTAACATTAATTATATTTTTTGTAAAAATTTCAAGTATCTAACTCAAGATTTAGTGAAAGATATCTTAAATAATGACAATTTTACGAACATATTTTTATGGGATGCTCGAAATAAAAAGTAGTCGATTTTTCGCGTCATCATAACATATATCTATTTGATTAGTAATAATTAAATTGCCTCTTCAGTGCTTGTAAGCAGTTTGCGTCGATGAAAACGCGGACTTCCCAAAAACGAATTTTTAATTGTAGTTAAACGAGATCTCCAATGGTGGGCTCCAGTTCCAGTGCCCGTATGTGGAGAACCTGGAGGTGTAATACCTACTGAAATTATAAAGACGATTAATATTAAACAACGAATTTTCCTTCGATATATAATTTTTATAAAATGTAATTCTTACTCGATTGAATTTCATTCAATTCTATTGCAACATTTGAAAATGGTTGACTAGTAGCCGAAGTCGTTGAAACAGTGGTAGTTGCAATAGTACTGGTCATTGTACCGTTTCCACTGGCTGATCCACTAGTAATAGATAAACGATGTGGACTTGGATTTTGCCCATGATGTGAGTTGGGTACTGCTCTATGTGGACTTAAAAGACCGGCGACATTGGGACTATGCATAGGTGAACTCCCTGGTGTTGAGGCATGGGAATGTGATAAATGTGTATGCGATCCAGTACTTGGTGAACGTCGGGTATGATGTCGTGCACTATCAAAAGAGTTAATAATTCTTGTTTTAAAATTAAGTAATCATAAATTGGATAATCAATAAAATTTTAATCTCTTACCTGGATTGTCTTCTTGGCGTCAAAGGTGACCCATGACTAATTTGCCCTAAATTCAATGTTGTATTCCCATTGACCCGACAAGTGTCCACTCGCTTTCGAGGTGGGTCTACTTCTGATTGTCCTGAAGAACCTCTTATTCCGACTCGAATGCCTTCTAACTCATCTTCACAAGCTGGTCTTCTTCTTTTCCTCTCCAATAGGAGAAAATAGATTACTTTTTCAGTATTATGGCTATCAAAAATTTAACAGTTATTAATGATATTATTGTTGTTTTTTAAATAACAATTGATAAAAAAAATGAATATTATACTTAGGACTTAGCAATTCTTGAATAAGTTTATCGCGTTCTTTAAAACATCCTAAACTTGCGATAGCTTGAAGTACATCTGGATCAATTAACTCGACGGACGGAATGACATGTGTTTGTACTACTTCCATCATGGAAAGTTCCAATTCGAGTTCACCTTTTCCAGCAGCTGTTACCCAGATATGCTTATTTATGTCCGCCAACTATAAAACAATTGAAATTATCATTAAAATTTTATTCATATATTTATTTACTAAATAGGTATCAGAGCAAAAAATCGACTGTTTCTCCTGAGAAAAAAAGGTAGTTCATCCTTTTGAAAGAGTGAACAATTTTTAAGAGACATTAAAATAAAAATCTTTAAAAATTTCAAAAATTGAATTTTTTTGTTACTCATCCTTTATATTGTTATTATATTATTCTCTACATTAAAACTATATATAATCTCAAAATTTAAAGTTGAAATTTTAATTTCTAGAAACTGCTCAAGGTTTTTAACTTTCAAAGTAGTAGAAACTACTTAAGATACTTTCGAGTGATCTGAACTTAAGGTAGATTTTTGAAAAGATTATAAAGTAATCAATTGAGTATAATATTATATAGTAGCAAAATTAAGTATTGAAAACAAAAAAAAAAACCCAATGTTTAAATTTAAATAAATGTTGAGCGACCTTAAAAGAATTTTCAATCAATCTAATTTTTGTAAGACTCCTAAAAAACGAAAAATTAACATATTTTCAAAAAAGATTTGAAGGAAATGTTGTGTTTTCTGCGCTATCCTAACGAGTATTAACAATTAATAATTTTAAAATAAATAAATATTACCGTGAGTCGTTTGTCAGGATTTACTTCAATCATTCCGCGAAGAAGATTCTGACAATCAGGTGGTACAAAATGTGGAATATGAAATACACCTCGTTTTACTTTTTCTAAAAGTTGCCGTAGATTATCATCATCAAAGGGCAATGCACCAACAAGGAGAGCATACAAAATTACTCCACATGACCATACATCTGCTTTCCGACCATCGTATTTTTCACCCTACAATAGTATAATTCCATTTGTTATCAAGTCTTCAATTGTTAAATAATATTTAAATAAAAAATTAAAAATATATTATGTATTTACTCTAATCACTTCCGGACATGCATAATGAGGAGATCCGCAACTTGTTTCTAGCATAGATCCAGCTGGTTGCAATGATGCCATTCCAAAGTCTGCTATTTTAATATTATTTTTCTCGTCAAGTAATAAATTTTCCGGCTTCAAATCTCTGTGACTGTGTATGAAATAAATATAGAACAGAAATAGTCAATATTATACAAAAAAAAACTGAATTCTGTATGGGAAGCTTTTAATAGTTTAAAATAATTGAAACCTTATGAAAATAAAATTTGTTTCTGTGTAGAATATATAATTGATTAAAAAAGTAAACATATTTACCAAATATTGTGACTATGACAAAAATCTAATGCAGATATTATTTGCCTAAAAAATCGTCTCGCCTCTTTAGGCGTAAGTCTAGCTTTTTTCACTAAATAATCAAAAAGTTCACCTCCTGATACATGTTCTAATACAAGATATCTATAACAAAGAGTTATGATTGATTAAATTTACTCAGATATTGAGCATGTATTCTGCAAACAATGTAGAAAGAAGACATACAAGTATTTTTTATTTTCATAAACGTCTGAAAGTCCAAGTACATGTGGATGATCAATGAGCTTCATAATAGCAATTTCACGTTCCACCTTCATCAACACGGACTCCGACAGTTTTTCACGGTTGATAATTTTAATTGCTACTTTTTTACCTAATACACAATGAACTCCAAGCTTCACCAAACCTGATAAAGATAATAAATCTTTAATTAGTTAACCTATGTTAAACTAAAGAAATTTATAATTTAATACATAAAAATAATTTTATTAATCTAGTTAAACTGAGAAGAAGTCAAAGGTTGAAAAAATAAGAAAATGAAGAGTATTTTTTCTAAAATATACATGAATATCAATTTAATTAATTAATTATTTAATTTTATAACTAATGATTTTAATTTTAAAATTTAACATGAATTTACCAGCTTTTGGTGAAATTAATCTTAATCATCCTATAGTGCAAAAAATATTATTAAGGAAAAACTATGAATCGGTACTGTTAAGTTCAATTGATTGATAAAAAAAAAATTTACATAAATACACTAGGAAGCTATGAAAATAATAACAATACGTGTTTCTTCACTCTCGATATGTTTATTTCCTACAAGGCAATCGAGCAAAAAAAAATCGTCACAGAAAGTTGCTGTAATAATTTTTGTGAATATATAAACTATATTCATCGGTATTTTTACCGCGCTGGTCAGTATAGTAAAGATACGTGAAGACAATATGTTTTTTTTATATTTACATATGTTTGACCACTCCACTTGTTTTGAAAGTAGATGCGCTTGCGCGAATGCTCAAATGTATTTTTATTGTTTTATTACAATTTTAATTAAATTATATAAGTTCAAGTACTATCCGAAAAAGTTTAATTTTATATAAATATTGTGCATTGATCTTAGTATCAAATATATATTTATAACTTCATGGCAGAGTTGCAAATGATGCATTAAATTTCTTAATGCATTAGCATTTTCATTGATCATTAAATTTAATTTACTAATGAAAAATATTTTCATTAAAGATTAAATCTAATTTTTAAATGGAAATAATTTTCGTTGACCATTAAATTTAATTTTTCAATAAAAAATATTTTCATTAATCATTAATTTTAATTTTCTAATTATAAATATTTTCATTACCCATTAAAAGTTCTTTTTTAATGGTGAATTTTCCCATTGATCATTCGATTTAATTTTAATCAAAGTATTGTCATTCATAATTGAATGTAATAGTGTGTTCGGACTCCCTGCCCCGAGCGCATCACCATTTTTTTTACTCGAAACAATTTTATTTAAGAATAAGGAAAATTCGGATCAAGATGTACTGATTATTAAAACGATGTAATATAAAAAGATAACTTTTTATACCCAATTAGTTAATATTAATTTTGAATGAAATTGTTTTTTTAAAAAAAACATCTGACAGCAAATCGACTCTAGCCCTAGAGCGTTCGAATTTTGTTTACTTGCTCTATTTTTTCTTTATTATTCACATTTTCTAAAATATGAGCTCTACTGATGTTGTGCTGATCGAGATCTTTCATTTGAGTATACACATGCATTTTTGATATATGTCCTATATATCTACTTGATATACGTACTTATATGTCATGTATATCAAATATATCAATAATGCATATGGGTACTCTAATGAAAGGTCTCGGTGAGTATAACTTTAAGATGAACTTATATTTTTGAAAATGTCAATAATAAAGAAATGTGCTTGTTTCTTCTTAACTATTGACATTTTTCAAGATATAACCTCATCCTGATGTTATACTCATCGAGACCTTTCATTTGAGTACCCACACGGAAAAAAAAATTTCGTTCTGGTAACGTAACTGTAGAGTTACCACAACTATACACAGTTTACTGTTCGCTGTAGAGTTACAGTAACAAAATGTTATTTAGTTCTGATAACTCAATGTTGTTGAGCTCTCAGAGCTCTACGGGATTGTTCTCAGAGCCAAACGGTATAGTTGGAAGCGCCCTACGTTGCGCAGTAGTGGAGTGCGCTGACATATTTCATAACCTTCTAAAATGCCAAACATAATTATTTTGTTACTAATCTATATTATTAAAAATATATAAGGACAATTAAGTTCCCAATTTATTTATTTAAGGAAATAGGTTTTTTTTTTTGTCAAATTGAATTTCGTTAGAACAGTTTTGTATTTATGGTTTTTCAAGCTTCATTTGCAGTGACTCTTAATTTAATTTATTAGTTGAATATATTGTGATAAGTGATAAGTTATCGGAATACATTAAAAAGACCCCATTTAACACAAAATAAAATTTATTGTTGGCAATATAAATTCATTCTGCCGCATATATTTATTAAATTATCAATGCTAAATCGTAAAAAAAAATTAAAGTAAAACAGACTTCCAAAAATTTGTTATAGTCTTAGAACGATCCTGTAGAGTTGTGAGAGGTAAATAACGTTTAGCTCTCAGAGCTCAACGATGTAGAGTTGCAGGAGCTAAATGGTATTGTTACTATAAGAATACGTTAACCTACTGGAACTTTTTACAACTAACTACTATAGAGTTCCTATAGCAAAATTTTTTTCTCCGTGGCACATGCATTTTCATATATACATATATATATAAATATATGAAAAATTGATGTGGGTACTCAAATAAAAGGTCTTGATGAGTGTAACATCGAAGTGAGCTTATATCCTTAAAAATGTCAATAATTCACAAGATACAAGGTAGTTTCTTAACTATGTAAAATTGCACTGTATTTTCTTAACTATTGACGTTTTTAAAGATATAAGCTCATCCCGATGTTACACTCATCGAGACCTTTCATTTTAGTGCCCACATCAATTTTTCATATATTTATATACATTATATATATGTATTCTATACATATATATATATATATATATATATATATATATATATATATATATATATATATATATATAATATATATAAATCTATGAAAAATTGATGGGGGTACTCAAATGAAAGGTCTCGATGAGTATAACTCCAGGATGAGCTTATATCGTAGAAAATATCATCAGTAGACAAAATACGACGTCATTTCTTAATTATTGAAATTTTTTAAGATATAAGCTCATCCCGATGTTACACTCATTAAGAGCTTCCATTTGAGTACCCACATGCATTTTTGATATATTTTTCACATATACATATAGATAATATATATAAATTTATAAAATATATGAAAAATTGATGTGGGTACTCAAATGAAAGCTCTTGATGAGTGTAATGTCGGAGTGAGCTTAACATATTTAAGAATATCAATATTTAAGAAAGTACAGTGCAATTTAACAAAAGTCGATATGTAATTAAGCAAATTTGATTTATTGATAGTTGGCAATTCTCGGCGGTCACATAGTGACTGCAGGTTGCTAGTGTTTTATATTTTTCTACAACGATGTCTACCAAACCATGCAATTAACCAATTTCGACGTTCTTCATAGCAACCGACGCCGATAATCAAAAGCTATAAATTAAATTACGACTACAATAACAATCCGACATTAATTGAATAAATTATTTCAAAAAAATACTTTTTTTGAATTATTTCGAAAATTTTTTCGAAGATTTTCGAAAATCAGGGTACAACTATTAACTTCCCGATTTTTTGAAAATTATTGATATTATAGCGGAAAGTTGAAAAATAGTTCGATTAACAATTAAATTTAATATCTAATTTTAAAAATTTCCATTAATCATTAAAAAAAATTTTTAATTTTATATATTTCCATTAACCATTAAATTCAATATTTTAATTTAAATGATTTTTGCTGATCATTAAAAAAATATTTTTAATGATAAATATTTCCATTCACAATTAAATTAAATTTTTTAGTGGAACATTTTTTCACTAAAGAATTGAATTTAATGAGTTAATGAAAATATTTTTCATTAAAATTTTCACAACTCTGCTTCATGGGAATCATTATTTACATAAGTAAGAATAATCTTTTCGATTTGATTGAATGAGGCCAATGCGATTGATTCGTCGGTACAGCAGCATAAATTCTTGCTTTTATAAAAGAATACTCAAATAAATTTTTGATAATTAATATTACAACAAAATGTACAAGAGGACATCATACACAGAAAAAAAATAGAATAGATCTTATTCCTATGTAGAATGGTAACCATTACTATGTTACATAGTAACTGAAATTTTTGTGAGAATTCTGAGTAAATTTGATGGAAATATTCTTAGAAATTGTGATAAAAATATGAGTAATAGCTCATTCAGTGCAGAATTAAATTCTGAAAATAATGTTGTTGTTTTTTTTATTTTTTTGATAAAAATTTCAATTTGTTATTAAAAAAAACATAAACAAAATAAAAAATCTCAGTTTTTTGTAAATAACTCAACAACTATAGGTGATATCAAAAATCGGAAAAAAGATCCTTAAAGAAGAAAAAATTAATAAAAAAAAAATCTCGACTTCCGGACCTCTAGTTTCAGAAACAATTATTTTTATTTAATTTTGAAAATAGGGTTCCGCGCGACTTTTATCACACGGCTACGCCGATGTTTAAATTAAATACGACAGCAGTCGCGCGGAACCCTATTTCAACATTAAATAAAAATAATTGTTTCTGAAACTAGAGGTCCGGAAGTCGAGATTTTTTTTTATTAATTTCCTCCTCTTTAAGGATCTTTTTTCCGATTTTTGATATGACCTATAGTTATTGAGTTATTTACGAAAAACTGAGATTTTATATGTTGTTTATGTTTTTTTTAATAACAAATTGAAATTTTTATAAAAAAAATAAAAAAACAACAACATTATTTTTAGAATTTAACTCCGCACTGAATGAACTATTGCTCATATTTTTATCACAATTTCTAATTTTTCCCGCAAATTTACACAGAATTCTCACAAAAATTTCCGTTACTATGTAACATAGTAATGGTTACCATTCTACATAGGAATAAGATCTATTCTTTTTTTTCCGTGTGATTTTCATTCCTGGTCCATGAAATAAGATAAAGGAATACTACTTATTTAAACTAGACATAATACGAATTTGTTCATTCATAAGTAACGCAAAATTGAATAAACATTAGTATTAAATACCTACATTTTTTAACTAAAGTTCTGAGAGATTAATGAATAGATAACTTGTCTTTAAACTCCGTGTACCAGTGTTCGCGCCCAGGACTGAGACGCAAACTTGATTTTAAAAAATAATCTGAAATTACTGCTAAAATGATAAAAAAAAAAATTTGATTTTAATACTAGATAGACGTTTGTGTTTCTGATCGAGGTAAATTGTTCTGAGTATCTTTTTTCACGACAGTTAAAAATTTACCATAACTGAAATTAATGACATTTGATCTTTAATTCTTAACTTTGACAGTTTACGCACAAAACTTATCCGATTGAGGCACACGGCCTCCCTTCGTCTATACTTATGTATATCCATTTTTCATGGAAAAATAATTCGCGAATTTTGATTATACAGACACAATGAAAAAAAAAAAACTAATTACAATGCAAAAGATTTTTCATTGATGCAAGTAATAAAATTAACTAATTACCGATGTAAGCAAATTTTGGAATGATAATATGATTTTTAAATGTGCTAGATATTTAATTATATTAATTATGAAGTACTAAACATGTTTTTAATTTAGTCGACTAACGTAGTAAAATTTTATAAATTTTCTATTCATTTTTTTGGAGTGATTTTTTTTGACTGAGTCAACATTGATAACATTATTGAAAATATAAATTTAAAATCGATTTGATTAAGAACGATATACATGTATTGTTAGATTTTTACATGTAAAAAACATATGTATTTTCATCGAAATAGAACAAAATAATAAATATGTCAAAAGAAAAAGGAATATTAATAATTAATGAATACTTAGAATTATTGAAGCATTTTTAAAAGAGAATTATAAAACAGAATTTTAGAAAAAACTTTTATAAGTAAACTACCAGTTTGGCCTTTTCCTAAAGTCTTTTCAAGCCGATAAGGCCCAACATACTGATGAGTCTCTTGAGTATTTAATACGACCGGACTTTCCTTGCCCGGTACCGCCGTCATGTTGGTTTTTGTGTCAGCCAAGTTTGAATCCAAATGTGCGTAGCTGGTCCAAGGAGCTCTTTCTCACAGCCACCTCAAACTGGCGAAGATCACACTCATTTCCTCAATGGTTTGTTAAAAATAATTATTTGCGACTTTGAGTGATCATTTTTTCTCATCGTCGCCGGGTTGAAATCGTGCACATTTTTTGCACGAGTTCGAACAAGACGCCAGTGTCGCCGAAAAGGCTGAAATTTTGCCTTCGTTCGCATTCTTATTTTAACGATATTAATGCTCTATTGAGATAAAATTCAATAAAGAATAAACATCTGAGTTGTAAATGAATTTTCTTTGAAGAGTGAGAATAGAATTTTATCATATAATATGAAGTCTGTAAAATAGACTATTTTACAGCAAATATCTATATCGAGTAGTTGATGATTTTTCCAGGTACGTTTTTTGACTTTTTATAATGAAATGAATATTGATGCCAGTTTATTACTGAATCCATATTTCTGTTGATAAAGAAGCAAAACAATAATAATTTGACATACAAAGTATGTATGTATGTGTATATAAAAAATTTGTTTCTATGATCTTGTTTCTTAGGTATGTACGTTTAAAATAGCACACTTGGACACATTCGAACGAGAAAAATCTTTCCAAAATTGTAATGCTTGAATCATTTATATGTCACGATTATAAGTATTTATGTCACTTATGGGATTTCCGTAAGTTTTTTGAAAAAGTTAAGTAACTACATTTTGTTATTGCTCAACCCCTTATTATCACTGTCAGCACTCATATTAAAAGCTTTATCACTTAATTCCACCATTCACTTTGCCCAACCCAATGTCAAGGTAACTGTAAAAGTAATTTATTTAACAACAGATTCAAGTTACTATTTATGAGTATAAATGTGTATGCGTGTATGATTATGTGTGTGCATAAATTTATGTATTTATGTAATATTGATTAAAAAAAAAATTAACAAACACCTATTCAATGAACACCAAATATTTTTGGTTAAAATGTTTATAAATTTTGTAATCCCCGTGTACTTTATGAAATACAAACCACACACCAAATAGAGAACGAAGCTAAGGGTAAAATGTAAGGCGCTCCCAGTTCGATTATGTGCTCGAGGCAAATGCGCGCGCATATTTCTTTCGTGTGTTGCAGAGTCACCCCCTGATATAGAGCGCCCACTGAGCAATATAAAACATGATGTACTCGTGGCTTTGCTTTTCCACACTTGCGCTAGTCTAACCCACTAATAAAAAATACTGCAGACACGTCTAGTTTATAATTATAATCTTTCCATTGAAGTGTATCATTATCTGACGTGTATGCAAGATACAGCAAGTTATTTAAGTTACAAGAAATTGAATCATTATTTGTACAAAGGCTAGTTTAAATGCAATGACAGAAGTTGACTCATCTTGTTAAACAAATGATGAAAAGTATTTGAAACACCCCTAAAAGCTTGAGGGGAATAAGTATAGTGAATCAACACCGGAAAGATCTTTTAATAGAATGATACATAGCTGATTCTGATATGGATTGATACTAACACAATAATAAGATTTCGAAAATTTCAGAATTACATTTCTAAATCAATTGATTTTCGAGAACTTTGAAATTTCTACATTTTATATTGATTTAATTAAAGTTTAACTATTGCATCTTCCCTTATTATGCAACTCTTTAAAAATTTTTGCTATTTTCTAACTCAACTCGTCAAATTAGGTAGAAAAATACATTTGGTTCAAATGTTTCTACATGTAAGGTAAAAGTCCCTATTATGAGACACTTTTCAAGGTAGGTTGAACATTCCTGCGAATAATTAATCCATTAAAGAAAAAAATACAATTTTAATCGCATTATACGATAATTTGATGATCATTAAATCAATATTTCTATTGTTTTTATAATTTTTTTGGTTAAAAATTAATTAAATTATGGTTTTTTAGAGGAACCTATATGACCCTATTTATGAGACACTTTAAAGTCACATGTCCCCAGTGTCTCAAACCACAGGACTTATTTTTGAGACAGTTAAAAATCAGCAAAGTTGACCAAATTTTATATATTTATTAATTTTTAGACAATCGTATTTACAAAAGAAGGAATTATTTCAATTTTTAATAAACTTATAAAAAATTTTTTATGAGTTAAACAATTAATCAACGCAAATTATTGAATTAAATCTACTTTTCTTTCTTGATTTTTTTTTGTCATTCCTTGACTTGAGCCATTAATTTTGTTTTCTTCTTTTAATATTTTTTTATTGTTAAATTTTTCCTCTTTCATGTTTTTTAACTTTTCTTTTTTTAACTTTTGTTTGTACCATTCATCAGAGGTGTCCACAAATGATAACTTTGACTTGCCTGTTTTTTCAATTTTTATTGTTTTTTTCTTCGGTAAATAATTCAATGGCAAAGTGAATATTTCTTTCGGAGGTTTTTCGGAACATTTATCTAAAAATATGAATTTTTCGTAATTTTATTCATAATTTTTAAAACTAGTTCATAAACAATTATTTTACATTACCTTTATCAACAGTTATTGATAAAATCTTGTGAATAGAACGATATTTGTCAATCATTGCAAGCATAGGATCTGAATTTTCTATCATAAGTTCTGAAAACAGTCACATTAAGTTAAATCTCTATTGAACATGAATGTGAGGTTGACATTTACATACCTAATTGATGAACTTTGTTGTTTATAGGATTTGTAGAATGAATATTTGTGAGCTCTGTTATAATCTCTCTGGGCTGTGCAGATATATCTAAATTTGTATCATCAGTAGAGATAGTTAGATCAATTAGGCTGTGTTCACTGAAGTCTTTAGAAGTGCTCCGTATTACGTTATTGCTATCAATTGATGATTCTTGAAGACTAACTTGACTAGATTCATGTAACCGTAAAAGTTGTCCATCATTCATTAAATTATTTTGTTCACAGTTTATCCCATTAAAATGATACTGTCTAAGACAGTAACGGATTGTTATACATCTTCAATAATTCAGTTTTTGTCACAGGTGACCCTATTACTGCTCTGTACAAAACCCACTGAACAATAACATCCTCTTTCTTTTTAAAGATAACACTGTCACCGGGCCAAGTTCTAATTTTTGCCTTCTCTCAGGACTAATACTTTTTCATTTAGCAAGGGTAGCAATCGGTACTCCATAAACAGCAGCTGCTTTTCTCAAGGACAACTCTGTGTCTTCCATTGCTTTTAGAGTTTTTTTCTATATTTGACGAATTATAAATACTTAATCCTTTTAACTTTTTTTCTCTTATTTTATTATTCATTTTGGAACACAACACTTTTTTTTCTTTGGTTGAATTTGATGATTGAGTTTTTATCACTTTGGAATTTTGTTTATGCTTCATTATCTCAGCTTTTTATTATAATTTACTTTTTACTTAGTCTGAAATAATACGAAATAAATAATATATTTTCAGAATCAATATACAAAAAATATTATAAATTTATCCAAAAGTTTTAATTAAAAACAGAAAACTTTGTTGACAAAGTTATTCAATGTTATATGATTTGAGGTTAGATTCATGATCTAAAGCTATTTGAGTTAAAATACTTACTTTTAGAAAAATATTTGAGGTTTTAATAATAGCCAATATTTTAGAACATATAATTGCACTATTTTTATAACTAATATCACATATTAGCAATATAAAATCTTTATAAATGTACACTGTCTCACTTAATCGGGACAAGTCGAAAAACATATGTCCGTATTACACAGTACACCGAGAAAAGTGTCTCATAAACCGGGGCATTAACGTAAATAAGTGTAGGCATTGTGAGACACTCAGATTTAAAATATTATAATAAAAAAAATGCATAAATGTGTATAGAAATAAAATCTATTAATCATCAGCTTTCAATTGATATACAATTTAATATAAAAGTAGAAGACACAATAAAATTACACTAACATAAAAAACTAGGTTGCCGTTGTCGTTTTACTATTCTTGGTCGTGGCTTTGAGCACAAATAACAAACCTCGCACTTTAATAAATATTTTTTAAAAACAGTATGGAATTAATTAACAGCCAAAGTCGAAAATTGCTTTTGAAATAGATGAAATAATATATTTATTATACTTTTAGTATGCTAGGGGTGTGTTTTTTTTTTATAAAATAGTATTTTTATGAAGTGTATCATAAATGGGGACATCGTCTCATAATAGGGACTTTTACCTTATATATAATGAAGCTCAATATATTTACTTTTTAGACGATTCTCGAGATAAAGATCAAATAACAGTCAAATCGTTTGGATAGTTTAGAAACAACAGCACTTCAAAATTTTTGAGAAATGCAAAACATCAGACTTTTGCTGGTTCTTCTTAAAATAATTTCTAAATGCAATGACATCGAATTTCTAGAAAATGCATCTGATAAATTCTTAATTTAAATAAGTTTCAATTTACATTTAAATTTATTTTTCTAGATCAAAAACTACTTATCGTTCTATCTTTATTCGTCTGTCGAATGATCTTTTCAAGTTTCCACCTCAAAAATAATCAATTTTAAAAATTAGAAAATTATTGATTTTTAAAACGTGCGTGTATGTGTGTGTGTAAATAAAATTTTGTCGTGAGATATCTTTAGAGTGAATCAACCGATTTGGATGAATGACAAAGCGTTCGAAAGAATTTGTTTAGAGTTAGATCTTATTCAATTTTGAAGTCAATCGGTCGTGCCGTTCCGAAGATATTCAAGAAATCAAAATAATAAAAAGTAGCTTTTCAGTTTTTTTGAAACATTTTTTAATTCTTTCGATCAATTATCTTAAAATAAACATTTTTCGAGCTTGAAAAACTGCATCGAATGCCACTAACTAGTTTAAAATCGAACGACACATTCAAGTTATAATCATTTAAAAATTTTCAAATAGTTTTTTTTTTTAAGATAACGTTGAAATTCTTTCATCAATCGATTCAAGATCTCATTAACAATATATATCTTTGCTTGAAAAATTGCGATCTGCTCAAAAGACATTGCTGTTTGAAAATCTCGAAAAATGTTGAGCTCGAAAAAGAAACCATCCGATTGGATGATTTTCAAATGTTTTCCAACTTCGAAAAAAGCAAGAAGTTTCAGGAATTGCTTCCATGGTCAACCGCTTATTAGATCATTCAATAATCATTTTTCCAAGTCATATATATATACTGAGCAAGAACATAATATTATATTTTTTTCAGTTTATGAAAAGTGGTATATCATACTAAATAATATAAATAACTTTTTTTTCAGCTCAAACTATTACTTTACCTAGATCTTCTAATAAGAGGGCGATTATCTTTGAACGGATTAAACAATTCATATTTGGTCCATGGCACACAACACAGAATTTTGACTACCAAAAGAGCGAAAGTTTCAATATTTCTAATGGAGAAATTTGGAGAAAAAAAAACGATAAACATTTTTTTTTTCGTAATATCTGCTGAATGTATTAATCGATTTTAATATGGTTCACAGTATCAAACGCATTTTTTAACTTCCCCCTAAGAAAATCGGCAAGTTATTGGTTTTACCCCGTTTTGCAAAAATCGAGTTTTCGTCAGATCTCGACGTTTTAAGGTCACAAGAAGCTTCCCTGACTATTCCCACGATGTTGTCATTATGTATGTGTGTGTGTGTGTCTGTATGTCGGTGTGCATGTTCGCGCGCGTGTGTGTGTGTGTGTGTGTGTGTGTGTGTGTGTGTGTGAACCGCTTACAACTTTTTAACGGTCTGACCGATTTCATCGCGGTCTGCGCCATTCGAAAGGGCTTGGCCAAACTTAGATTTTGAATACAATTTGGACCGATTCGGACCGGTAGATTTTGAGAAATCTCAAAAAAAATCTACAAAGAAAATTTTTTTAAATGTTGTTTTTTTTGGAATAACTTTTTAACTTTGGAAAAACATCATAAGTGCAATTTTAAGCGCCTAGGTATGGAATTAGCGGGAAGTTGCAGGGATGGCCTTCAGGGTCAACCGTCTTCTTAATTTTTTTTTTTTTTGAAAGAAATAGTGAATTTTTCAAAAATCTCATATTCTATCCAGCTGATTAAGTCATATTTTAGAGAAATCTAATTTTAGTTTTTTTAATTTTATTCCTTTAACAAAACTTTGTTTTACGAGAAAAGAAAACTTTAAACCACGATCCATTCAAATGAAATAGGATCGATTTAATATAGAATGAGCCATAAATATGATAAAAACTCGATTTTTTAACTCGAACCAAAAACGATAGCTGCCCTTTTCTTGAAAGCTTATAACTTTTTCAGTAGAAAGATAGGAATAACCTAAACGATAACTGAAAAAAAGACAACAAACTTCCAACAATTATAACCGTTATAACTTCTTTCGACAACGATAACTCACGAACGAATCAACCGATTTCGACCGGGCTGGCGGCGATCGACGTGGTTTTTTTATGTTAAGAGCTGATTAGTTTTTGGAATCGATCTGCAAAGTCATTTTAAAGTTATTGAAAAAAAACCACATTTCAAAAAATTTTTTTTGCAGTTTTTTTGAGATTTTTCAAAATCTACCGGATAGAATCGGTCCAAAGTATATTCAAAATCTAAATTTGGTCAAGCCGTTTTGAATGGTGCCAACCGCAAAGAAATCGGTCAAGCCGTTCAAAAGTTATAAGAGGGTCACATTCATACATAGATACACACACACACACACACACACACACACACACACACACACACCTGTGGCAGAGGAGAAACTGCTACCAGGCGCGTCCCCCCGTAGCGGATGGGAGAACGCTCGCTGTTCTTGGATGACACTAGGTCTCTTAGTTGATGAGGTACAGAGGGTAGGAGCCAAATAAAATACGCTCCCGTGGACAAAACTCCCCCTTTAATAGGTTGGTCACATTAACTGACCTAGCAAGATGATCGTTCCCTGCTGTAACTCACTGGGAGTGTCCGGAACCCGTGTCGATTATTTCCGACGATGCGGGCTACGGCTGATGTGAGCTTGCTCTGCCGAGGTGTAAGTTGCAGTTGCGGATCAGGAGCCAGCCACTTCGGGCCTTGATCAGGAAGTACGCAGTGAGTGTTAGAGATCGGAATCTTCACCGCCCCGAGCGAGTCTAGTCCGTCCGTGTATTCCGTGACTGGCTAAGTGTCGGCTAGGCCTCAGGGAACTGGGGTAGGAGTACTATCTCCGAGGGTACACCCGTTCCTAGTTATGGCAACCTGCTCCACTCCGTACGATGCGCTGGTAAATCAAAAAAGTATGAGTAATTTACAGGAAACAAATAAGAGTGGAAACGGGCTTCATGCCCAACAAGCAGCGATTGAAGCAAGCGCTGAAATGAAGAGAACGCAAGCGCTGGAGCACCTTGAAAAGCTGACCATTGAGCTGCAAGAGTTTGTCCAAACAAAGGTCATTATCCACAAGGAGATAAAGACTAAGACAACCGGTGTAGTCAATGCTCTTGGAAGATTCAAGAAACTGGACGAGGAATGGCAGTTATCACGACGACGCATTCAAACTGAAGTTGAGACGGAAGAAGCAATGGACACTGGAGCCGACGGTGACGGTGAATCTGCTGCTGAGGACAAGGGTGAAACTGACACAAGGTCTGGAAAGAGAAAGGACCGAGATTCGCCAGAGCCAACCAACTTGATAAGATCAACAAGACCAGAAGTGACGACTTGTTGATTACGATTTCAAGGAAGAGCACTGACAAAGGCCAAGCCCCAAAAGACGATCGCAGACATCCTTAAGGAGGAGGCCAAAGTGATCTGCAAAGGGCCACAGGAGACCATCGAGATCCGAGATGTCGATGATGACACGATGAAAGAGCATATTCAGACCGCTCTAAAGAGGGAAGCTGGAGAAAGTTGTGAAATCCCACTAGAGGCAATCAAGATCCGTAAAACCTTTAGGGGTACGCAAACAGCCACAGTGTCACTACCAGCAGCTGCAGCACAAAATTTACTGGAGGGAAACTGCAAAATAAGGATCGGCTGGGTCAATTGCCGAATGAGAGCAACGAAGAGACCCAATACAATGCTTCAAATGCTGGCACTTTGGGCACTTCGGATCTCAGTGCAAAAGCGAAGTCGACCGGTCTAAGCACTGCATAAGGTGCGGAAAAGAAGGACACAAAATTGCTGATTGTAAAAATCCAGCTAAATGTGCACTTTGCGTTGAACGGCACGGCGTAGAAAAGGCGGCTCACCATGTAGGCACGAACAGATGCCCCGTCTTCCAAGAAGCACTCCAGAAGATAACGAAGCCAAGAACATGAAGATATTGCAGCTCAACCTCAATCATTGTGAGGCTGCGCATGACCTGCTCATGCAAACTGTGCGCGAATCAGAGGCAGACGTAGCACTTATAAGTGAGCCTTATAGACACCTGAGTAACCAACCCTGGGAATCCGACAGCACTAACAAAGCCGTCATCTGGTCCTGCGGTAAATGTCCTTTTCAGAGAACAGTCAACAATAAAGAAGCCGGCTTCGTAGCAGCATGGGTAGATGGCCTCCGCTTCTACAGTTGCTATGCACCACCTAGTCTCTCTAATGAACAGTTTGAAAACTTCCTTGATCGGCTAACTGAGGATGCAAGAAAACACTTTCCCGTGGTAATAGCTGGTGACTTCAATTCCTGGGCAGCAGACTGGGGCAGCAAGTTCACTAATACACGTGGAAAAGCACTTCTCGAGGCAATGGCCACACTGGACGAGATCCTTCTTAACACCGGTGACACGCCAACGTATACTAAGGGAGAGGCAAACTCAATTGTCGACCTCACATGGGGCAAGATGGGCCCCCTAAAAAATTCAATTAATTCAGTCTTTTTATCCTTTTTACTTTATTTGAAGCTTTGACCGGATAATAAAAAACTAACGATTCAAGAGCATTAATCTTAAACCCAAAATATCAGTTCTGAGAATGTTATTATTTTAAATCAAGCACAAAAATTTTTAATCTAAAAAAGTTTACTTCATTAAAAATTTTTCTGCTCCATTTAAGATTATTTAATTCTTCGAATTGATGTTGCTGGTTCAAGATTTTTGCTCTTGTATCGAGACAATTTTTTTTTTTTTTTTTATCAGAGAACGTATTTGTTATCAATATGCTCGAAAAGCTCAAAATAAAAATTTGGAGAAAAATAGGCTCGCAAAAAAATTAACTAATATCGTTTTATTAGTTAACTTTTAACGAAAATATCGGAAAAAAAAAATTTTTTTTCTGGGGCACGATGGCTCTCCTCGCCAAGAAATCATATAAAAAAAATTTTTTTTTTTAATGGAGCCATCACCATCAAAATCTAGAGATTCTCCTCCCAGAAAACGTCGTCGAGGGAAAAAGACGATTCTTACGAGTATCGCCGAGAACTCAAAGAAAAAAAATCAAGATGAAGCAAAAAAAAAGACCTCAGTTAAACAAAAAAACAAAAAAAAAATCAAAACCAAAAATTTTGAAAAAAAAAACATTTAAAATATAAAAATGATGATTGCCATTGTCTATATTACAATGGACTTTACTGACTCCACAGAGTCATGGATTCAGTGTAAAAATTGTAATAAATGGTCTCATGATTCTTGCGTAGGTATTGATGGCGGAGATTATTCTGACGAATATGTCTGTGATCATTGCGAATAATCGTATAATATACGATTATTATTTAATGTCATTACATTATCTCGATGTGATTTCCTAATTATCAAACATTTATTATATTTCATATTTTATTCAAAGTTTAATTTTTGTTAACGTTTTACAAAATTATAATAAATTTTATTGTTAAGCTGTTAATTAGTTTTAAATAAATAATAATTAATGATAGAATTAATTTCTTTTATTGCACTTAGAGGTTTTCATACTACGTACAAGAAAAAATACAGAGATGTTATTTATCAATAAATTGGTTACATTAGTTTACATTGATTAAAAATCACATGCTAAGTTTTCAGATTGAGCTTTTAAAATACATAATATCTTGAACCTGACCTTTTTTTGTTTTTTTTATATATATTGTTATCAAGTCAAAATTAGAAATATGAATTGTGTAGAGTAAGGCACGCTTGAAGGAACTCAAATAAAACTTTGAGATTGGGTTTCAGCTTGGTGCAGAGGATATCTTGATTAATAATTAATGATATAATCATTACTGTTTTAATTTCAAAAAATTGTGTTTTCAATTTTTTATGAGCTATATAATTCAACTTTTTATTAAATTCTCAGCACAATTAATTTTTTTCTGATTAATTTTACCCAAGATAAATACCATTGACCTGAAAAGGCCTAAAATAATGAATTCTTTAAATTTATCACAATTCGAAAAAAAAAAAAATTTTTTTTCATGACAATTTTTTTTTCGAGTGGTCCATTATGCCCCACATATCACATATTGGCCCAAAATATGATAAAAACATTATAGAGGTCATAACTTGATGGAAAATGGAAAAAAAAATTTTTATGCCGGGGACCGTCGTGTACCACTCTCCCCTGCATGATTCAATTTTTTGTAAAATTTTTCAGTTCAATTAAATTTTTTCTAATTCATTTTACCACAAATTTATCACAATTTAAAAAAAAAAAAATTATTTTTCGTTACAATTTTTTTTTCGAGTGGTCCATTATGCCCCACATATCACATATTGGCCCAAAATATCATAAAAACATTATAGAGGTCATATAACTTGAGGAAAATTGAAAAAAACAATTTTTACCTAATTTTTGAGAGGGCCGTCGTGCGCCAGGTTCCCCTACTTGTTACGACGAAAACATCTTTGCAAAGAGCAGACTTGTAATGAAGACAACAGACTCAGTAACTTCAGCCCTAGTATTTATACACGGAGAAAATTAAATAATAACAATTACTATCTAGTTATGGTGAAATTTTCTACTATCAACCTGATAGTAGTGAATACTATCTAGATGATTGTATAAATCATCTAGATTGTAACATTCACCATATTTATAATAATTGTTACAATCCTGTATGTTCCCTGAATAAGAAATTTAATTTGAAATGATTTAAATGCATCGGATTTGAATACTATATAGATATACAATTAACATGAAGGTAATCATTTCAAATCATCTTTCTGAATCAGGGTTAACTAGAATTAATTAGTATTATTATTCTAAATAGTTATATTTATAATCCAGATGGTTACATTTACCCTCAGAAATTATAATAGTTTTTACTCGCAATATTTTTACAATTCTGGGTGATTTTGTTGATGACGAAAACAAGTATTGGAACCTTTTAAAATACTCAAAAATTATAATTGAAATTATCACTAGCAAAAAAGTGTCTAAAGGTTGTCCTAATTATTTGAGCTCATACATAACGAGCTACCTGCCATTACACAATGAACTATTTCCTGGTGAGGAGATTCCAAAATATATGACTGTGCACTATCCAAGGATATTTGAACAACATGGATTGATTTCACAAACTTCATCCATTAGAAACGAAGCGAAACATCAAGGTAACGAAACGCAAATAGTTCGAAAAATCGAGTTAATGTTAACCGTACCATAGCAATGTGCAGTCAATTGCGTTTAAAGCAATGATGTTCTTGTCAGCATCGGATGTCATGAACCTTTACCATTTAAAATAGACAACTCTGTTCAAGACATTCAGTGGATAAGTTTTCGAAATGATAGGATAACAATTAATTCAATTATATGAAACCGTCAGACGAACCATCATTTTACTAGGTTAAAAAAATACTAAATGTTAATAATGACCAAATTTTATTTATTACTCAGTACTTGGATGATTCTTATTTTGATGAGCATAATCATTTAAAGTTATTGACAGAAGCTTTCTCACTTGGAAATTTTTATTTTACATTGATATAGACGACTGTACAGTAACTTATTTCAACATTTTAAACAATGAAATGTACATTACTAAATTATAGATTTAAATAGAAAATATTTGTTTACAATTTAAAAGTAAAATTAAAATAGGGCTAGTACGCCAATGAGGAGTTTATAATATAAATAATTTTAATACTGTATTTTAATTTTTAAAAAATTATCGTTTTCTTGTAGAAATTTTATAAATAAAACTTAAGTATGTCATTATATTTGTATTTGAAAATTTACAATTTTGCAGCAGTATATTGTAACAGGTACTTTTTGACGTATTTTCACCCCCGACTCGATTTAAGCTCGCCGGAGTCCAGGATTCTAACAAGGGTAAATCTTGATTAATTAAACTCGAAAATTTAAATATTAACAAAACAGAACCTCTTTATTCTAATGAACAAAATAATCATCTTATACATTTTACAAAAGAAAACGGCGATTACTCAAAATAAATTTATTTATTTAGGTTAACCCACTCATACACGGCGTTTACAATTTACTTTTACCATCGTCAGTAAAATCATTCTTCCGTCGTACTTCTCAAAAACGCGTCGCTAATTCCTTTCCGTCGGCCCTCTGATGCCCAGCTCCTGATGGGTGACTAGTGCCGCCCCGCAGGCCCTACTTCGCGGATAATTTTCGGGCTTTATCAACCTGAAAATTATTATTAAAAGCGAAAATTTTTGACGAGTTAACGCCACCTATCGCACGCCGTCGAACTTCGGGAAATTCCCGAAAAATTATTAAATTTAAACTAAATTTTCAAAAATTAAATATCAAATTCATTCAAACAATTCATCAGATTACATCAATTTCACACAAATTACTTTTCCATACAATTTCATCGTCGAAACTTAGAAAAAAATTTTCAAAAAAAATAATTATTTCACCAAAATTATTTCCCATAAGAATTTAATTCCTGGGACTTAAAAAAATAATTTATTAGATATTTCGAATTTATTCGAAATATTTTATTTAAATATTAATTTCAAGTAAAGTCAATTTTTGTTCTTTGAAAGAACAAAAATTATCACGACGCGGTTTCGCTTATATTAGCTCGACGATTTTTACCGCGAGCGAACAATCGACGCCATCTATCGCGGCGATGGCAAACTAACCAAATTCATTTGTCTTTTAGCCGTCGTTTAAAATAATTTTAACCAAAGAAATAATTATAAACAAAATAAAATACAGATTATTATTATTTATAATAATCGTCGTAAACAAATAATAATGACATAAACGAAACTTGTCGAATTAATTGTTTCAATTAATTATTCTAAACGACGTTGTGGAAGATAATCAATTTAATAATTTTTCATTAATACTTTTAAATCAACAATTAACCCTAATAATAATTATAATAGTAATAATAATAATTACCCAGTAAACACGTTTACGTCAATGTGACGTCAAAATGACATTGGGCTATGTCAGGATTTACGTAAGATACAAGTCACGAATGAGTCATATATGACTCATTATTTCACACTTCTTGACGTAAGATTCTGACGTAAAAATATGACGTAGTCATGACGTCAGTATTATGTCTCAATGACATTTATGACGTCAATATGACATACCTGTGATGTCTATATCATGATAATGATGTCATTATGACGTAAAAGTGATGTAAGTGATGTAAGAATTGTACCTCAGAAAAAATATTTAAAAAAAAATTTCTCAAAAATAAAAAAATGGCAATTTTGAAATTAATTATAGTGTTGTGGACTTATTACAAAGTTTGAAACACTAGTTATATGTTGATACTTGATGAAAAAATCCTGAAATATGCTGGGCTCGAACTTGGGTCCTCACGTATTGAAGTCTGGAACGCTGCTCACTTGTCCAAGTAACGGTAAATGTTACGAAGCAAATAACTTATGTGATAAGCCTAACATGACGAAAAATGCTTATTTCATCATTTTTTCTGAGATTAAATGTATTTTAAGAGCTGGAATTGTATAAAATTCAAGTCTAATAATTTATACAATTTTATAAAATTTCATTAAACTCATGAAATTTTATAAAGTTCTATAAAACTTTGTAAAAACTCTTATAAAAGGCTCTTTAGTGAAACTTATGGTAATGAATAGGCAATTTATAAATTTTCATAAGAATTGATTGAATCTTACACTTTCAAAAATTTTCGTCTAAAAGCGGACGCAGAGAACTTTAGACTCTCTGCGGACACAGAGAACTTTCACAGAGTGAAATTTTTTCAGAGTAAACGATGTATCCGTGTCATTTGAATATTTTTAATATTTATTGATTTCTCAAGACTCGAATTTTTTTTTTTATTTAATTTTTCCGAAAATTTAGTATTTTTCATTTGGATTTTTCTTCTTCAAAATTTCAATTTACAAAATTTAGATTTTTTTAATTTCAACTCTTTTAAGTATACCATTTTTAATTTATATTTCTTTTTAATTTCAATTTTTTCGAAATTTGAATTTTTAATTTAACATACTAACAACATTATGAAACTTGATGTACACAGTAAAAAATTTTGCGTCATTGTGTCAAAAATTTTTTGTGTTAAAAATTTTTATGTTAAATATTTAACATTTTATTATGTTGATTTAACACAATAAATATTAAATTTACACTTAAAAAGTTAAATATTTAACACAAAAATTTTTAACACTAAAGTTTTGACGCAATGACGCAAAATTTTTACTGTGTAAAATACTATTAGTCTCGTCAATAACAATCATGGAACTGTTTGAATTATTTCAAATACAATGTTTCATAAGTAGCAGCACTAATGTCAGAAAATTATTTTTCAAGTAATAGTGCAATATTTAAATGACTGACATTTAATTTCTTGACGCGAAATCATAAGAAATTATATGTTTACTCGCTTGACGGTTTAAAAATTTAGAGTTCATGCCACATTAATTGAACTCGGTATTTTGTTATCAGTTTCACACCAAATCATTTATACTGAATGAAGTCGAAAATATTTTTACAATGGATAAAAGTACCTAAATTCATGGAAAAAATATAAGTGAGAAACATATGCAACGAAAAAAAAGTATTTCTTGCACTAAGAAAATTTTGACGGAGGCTGAAGTTATATTGGAGCAAGAAGTGTTTTAGTGTCAAGATATTTTGACTTCATTCACGAAATTTTCAGTCATCTCTAATATATTCTTAGTCCAAAAAAATTTACCTTTGAGTCAAGAATTTTTTTCTGCAGTGTATGAAAACATACAATCAAAGATATAAAAAGTTTATATCCCACATGTATTTAATTTGTATGTTTTTTCTTAAAAACGTAAATGAAAAATATTTTGTATGTTATTTGCTAATATGTTAGATATATTCATTAATATTATAAATTATAAATTTTTGTTATTAAGAGCGGACTTAAATTTGCAAGGTACCAGCTTAAATCAGCTGTTTACCTCTTTCTGATTCTTACTAAATTTTAAACCAATTTTCACTAATATTTAGCGATTAATTGTAAATTAGACATCTTATTGAAGAAGTTTTATATTTGATAAATTTTGATCAATCGATAATATTAAAAAATACATCCCCAAATTTTATCAATATTATGGAAAATAATCGTTTGTCACTGATTTAGAAAATGACTTTCAAATTACGTCAGTATTATGTACAATTGTGACAAATTATTGATGTTAAATAATGACTCACAGATGGTATCGGTATTACGTAAGACCGTGACTTGTCACTGATGTAAACACATGATATTAATCTTACGTCAAGATTACGTACAACCGTGACTTGTCACTGATGTAAACGCATGATGTTAAACTTACGTCAAGATTACGTACAGCCGTGACTTGTCACTGATGTAAACGCATGATGTTAAACTTACGTCGTTATGACATACAATGATGGCATTAATGTTACGTAATATTGTAGTTTATATATTATGTCAGTTGTACGTAATATCTAAGTCATTTCCGTTACATCATAGAGAAGTAATAAACTTACATCAGTATGATGTCAAAAATATATCATATATTTTTACATCATAATTGGATTACAAGACAGGTCAATTTTACGTCATATTTACGTAAAATATTGTGACATTCCTATGACTTATAAATGACGTCATATTGAAGTCATGTGTTCACTGGGTAATAATTAACAAAAATAATTAAACTCATAGACAAAAAAAAATTAACCTAAATACATAAATGCCGTAGAACGGGCAGTCGACGCGGTCACGGTAGCGGTGGCTTGCTCGGTCCGTCGATGAGGCCCGCGGTGCCGTCGCTCGCGACACCCCTCTGCCTCCCCCCTTATAATACCTTCTTCCCAATATAATTGAAAATTATTGAATTTTCGATCAAGTTTTTCATAGCATTCAATAATATTTATTACCATCCCTGATAGTAAATATTATCATCCTGATAGTAAATATTACCATCCTGATAGTAACTGTTACTAAAAAAAAGGCCATTCGGCAGCCGAAATGAAAGTAGATTTCATAATGAATAATAAAAATACTACTAGGGGAAGGACGGGCAAAACGGATATGTTAATTTGAAAATGAAATAACAAATATATATTACAATCATATCCATTCTTAACTTTGGCTAATAATTTTTTGGGTAATTGAAGTTTATAATTAAAGTAAAATAAAAATAATAACAAAGAAATTCTTCTTCGAAATTAAAAAAAAAAAAAAAGTCAACATTATCCGTTTTGCCCTACCAGGGCGGGCAAAATGAATACTCAGGTCGCGTAAAACGAATACTGATTGGAAAATACATTTCAATCAAAACAATCGTCGCAAAAATATCAACCGCGTCCTGAATATGAAGAAAAAAAATCAAATCTGCATCGTCCTTAACAACATTAAACTAAGTACTGTATACTTACGATTTAAAATTTTTTTTTTTTTCCTAAATTTCAATATTTATAAAAAAAATTCCCACAAGTATGCAAAACCAATGCTTTATCGATAACGGTAAGTGTAGTTACATAATAGATTGATAGATTGCTGTCTAAAATGTTTCTATCGACCGACCAGCGATTTAAAACGATTATTCATTTTACCCGCCCTCTCCGTCTTGCCCGTCCGTCCCCTAGGGTTGCATACGAAAAAAAAAAATTAGGCGCTTAAAATTGCACCAATTTCATTTTTAAGCTCTTCGAGGTTATTTTAAGCTCACCGAGCTCAAATAGATTGCTTTCCTATGCTTTTGAGCTCGAAGAGCTCAAAAGTCTGATAGAGATTTGATAAGACACTATTTTTTGAATTTTTAAACCGCAATAACTTTTGAATGAATAAACCGATTTTCACGCTGTTGGCAGCATTCGACGCAGTTATTCAAGTCTCACAAAAAATCTCAAATTTTGAATTGATCGCGCTAGGAATTTTGGAGTTATTCCGAAAAAACACTTTTTTCGGTTTTCTTTCGTTCACGATATCTCTCGAACGAATCAACCGATTTTGACTGGACTGGTAGCGGTCGACGTGGTTTTTTAAGGTTAAGAGCTGATTAGTTTTTGGAGTTGAACCATCAAGCCGTTTAAAAGTTATTCCAAAAAAACCACATTTAAAAAAAATTTTTTTTTTAGTTTTTTGAAGATTTCTCAAAATCTATTGATCTGAATCGATCCAAATAGTTTTCAAAATCTAAGTTTGGTCAAGCCCTTTCGAATGGCACCAATCACGATGAAATCGGTCAAGCCGTTCGAAAGTTATAAGCGGTTCACATACTTTCACACACACACACACAGGCTCGTGTCGGGCTTGCTGGGTCCCGCATCGGGCGCCTCCCCAGGTGGCGGATAGGGGAATGCCCGGCATATCTGCACGCCAGATGCGTCGGGTACCGAGGAAATAGAATACTCGGGGTGGACCAAAACCTAGCAAAAGATGATATGAAAATGCCAGATCAACTTCAAACATCGTCTACGGTGCAGAGGGGGGATACCTCAGTGCCGGCGAGGGAAGGTGTGCAAACGGGCCTGAACTCGTCGTTATCAAGCGACCGTTTGAACAGCGGAGTAGACCCCATGGCTCTGCTGTCTAGCAATGCTAGCAAGGTTACAGGGAGTACGAAATCAGCCCAGATGGCAGAGAACGGAAATCTGAGCAACATTCCTCCAAAAAGTGGAGGACCTTTTGCTCCTGTCACTAGTCAAACCTACCGAGGAAGAATCAACTCTGTACCGACCGTTACAGGCCAACAGTCACCAATGGAGAGGCTCGGCATCAAGATCGAAGAGTTAGCCGAGTTTATAAAAGACAAGAAGAATCTCCATCATGAGATTAGAAAATTGGTTACATTTATCACTACAGCATATAGGTTAGCCAACAAATCACCAGGCATGTCGGCCTCAACGACCCAAACAACTCCGAGTCTGAACAAAAAACCACAGCCATCTTTGGTCATTCCTAAAAAATTACCACAGCAAGGAAAGGACAGTAACAAGAAGAGGCAGCTGTCCACGCCCAGCCCTTCTTCAATAATCGGCAAGCCACCACAGAAAAAGACAGCCCGGGAGGACGTCTGGACAACAGTGGACCGCAATAGGAAGAAGAAGGAAAAAGAGCATGAAACAGCGGCTCCCCCTAATAAAGCTTGTAACGGGGTGGTTAGCCCTTTCCTCTTTGAAAAGGGCGCCACTGGGATTTTATACTCGGTGTCCCAGAAACCGGGGAGCATGAGAAGGAAAGATCGGGTCGTGAGAAGTTGAGAAAGGCTGAAAAATTAATACTGAGAAACAATTATTAACAATTAACAATTCAATTATTTATTTAATATAAACAATTTAATTTTAACAAAATTCCTTAATAATATTACCCTTAAAATTAACTTATCAATTACTTAATTGTGAGGACCTCTCACCTACGCAGGCACTTGCCAAAACTTACAACTAAAGATCCTTAAATTCTTTCAACTATAGATCATTACGCATCTATCTTCTTAATTTCTTAACTCTACATAGACCATTACGCATCTATCCTTAATTTCCTAATTCAATCATAGACCATTACGCATCTAGATTCCTAATTTCTAAATTTAATCATAGACCATTACGCATCTAGATTCTTAATTCCTTAACCCTCGTCCAACTGACGGAATAACAAACAACATATTTTACCCAATAAAACTTCTCAATATTTCGTATTTTCCAAAATTCCAAAATTACGCCTAACAATTTCTTAACACAAAATTCTGACCTTCGATTTTAATTCATTAAATTCATTAATATATCTTCTTAACTAAATTCATTTCCCAAATTTTCTTAAATAAAATTTTAACCAATTTTCCTTAAATAAATTTAATCTCCAGATTAACTAAATTTACCAAATTCACCAAATTTTCTTATCGAATTTATCTAATAAATTATCCTTAAATTCAATCAATTATTTAATAATTGATTTAGCACTTTTCTAACTTAAACAATTCAATTACATTTATCCACCGGCCTAAATTTAATTTTCCAAAACTTTACAATACTATCATAATCTACTAAATTTTACGCCAACACTTGTTTACTGCAAATAAATTTTACTACATTACATAATCACTAAATTTCTGTACTAGTTCACTTACTAAATTTTCTACTAATATTTTCAATTAATAAATTCTACTGAACTCATTACAGGATTTACTAAATTTAATCTTCCTAAACAAAATTCTAAACATCAACTATTCGAATCCTAAGCGTCTCAATACAACTCTTAACTACATACATTCTAGAATGACCTTCACTGACTTAATTACGCATTTTCATTTCTTATTCAAATTTACTTTTCTTTATATCTCGAAAATTCTTAACTAAAATTAATTTATCATAGCCAACAGGCCTATAATAAATTACTTATAAATTCTCTACAGTAAATTCACAAATAAACTATTAATCTCATTCTTTTAAAATAAATATCCAATAACAAAAACTAGCTAAATGACCTTGGCGCATGAATTTCTAAAGTACAAAACTTGCTAATATAAAAATGACCGCTCGAGAAATTAATTTTAATTATTTCAGCCTCTTAATTAAATTAATAATCAATTTTGGCCTAAAAAAATCGAAAATACCTGGAGACTCAATTATTGTTTTATCCAACGACAACTGATACTCCGGTCCAACTTGGCTGGCTCCGCCGCTTGGCGTCTTGTCGTCTCAAACCACTATGTTAGCTTCCGGTCAGGGCTTGTCCAATTCCAAAAACCGTAATAAACTCCTCAGTAGTTGCTTTCTATCGTCGGCGTTCAAAACTGCACTCTCTTGACTTATCTAATCTCAACAAGGTCACTGATTCACAAAAGGCAAAAGGCCACTGGCTTCCAGAAGGGAAAAAGCCTCGATTTTTTTCGTGCTCGCTCTTTTATAACCCTCAGCTCAGGCTCTCGAACTTTCCTATTGTTACGCCCCGCTTCATTTTCCGGGAACAGTAGTGGGGACTCTTGATTAGCACGCCCGGTGACAAGTCGAAACTCTTGTCAAAAATCGAAAAGTAAGGGAAAACCCTTACCTACCGTGCGTCAATTATCGGGGTCGATAATGACCCCGGGAAGTTCGATTTTCCCTGTTACAAGCTCAAAACCAGTCAAGTAAGGGTGCCTCTAAAAAACCGAGGAGAAAGAAGACAAGAACTAAGGCTGTTCTTGTCCAACCAGTAGACGGCCAAACTAATGCTGATATCCTAAAGGAAATCAAGGCCAAGGTAAGCCCTGTCGAGACAGATGTACACATAACGTCTATTAAAAAGACGAAACACGGAGGCGTTCTTCTTGAAATGGCTCGAAAGACCGAAGACAGCAAGGCTTTCACCGATGCAGTAAGGTCAGCCACTGCAAACATCGGCACGGTCAAGACGCTAACACCAATAACAACGATCGAGATCCTCGATTTGGATGAAATCTCTACCGAGAGCGAAGTCCGTGAAGCACTAAAACGTGAATTTACTGACAGCTAGGAGGTCAAACGGGTAAATTTGACAAAACCCACACCACGAGGAAATCGGGCAGCCTTCTGCGAAGTAGACGAGGCTAGTGCGATTAAGGCCGTTGACAAGGCCCATATAATGATCGGTAGGGTGAACTGTCGTATACGCCCAGTTGCAAAAGTAACCCGCTGTTTTAAATGTCTTAGTTTTAGTCACCAAACACGCCAGTGTGCGGGACCAAACAGAAGCAGGTGCTGCTACAAGTGTGGCGGAGAGAACCACAAGGCCGTAAACAATAATACAAATAAATCCTTCTATCAGTGGGGAAGTTAAAAATGGTAACTGTTATTAAAATAAATTATAACACTAACTATTTTTGCACTGAAAAACTTTCAATCATCCTAAATGATTGAAATTAAAAATTTAGTATAATAAACACAATTATTTCATTTTCTCCGTGTATACACTCGAACTCCTATAAATTTAATGCTACGAAGCCGACAACCTCGGGGAAGAACAGTTTATTACAGATTTCTTCCTCCACTAGAATATCCATCAAATAAAAACGTTGGACAATAGCTATTCCAGTAATTAGATAATAATGGAACTTTACGTATGTTTTTTTTATGAAAAATCGAAAAATTGTTCTGCTTAAAAAAAAATTGCAAAAAGCTATATTTTACGATTTTTTATGGCTGAAAATAAGTGAAACCCTCTATTATTGCCTGCGAATTAAGAGAAGCGATTTCTCTTTTGACGAAGGGGAAATCGAATTCAAGTTGTTTGAATTGATAAAAGTTTTATTTTATCTTGTCTCTTGATTGTTTTTAACTATTTAAAATGGCCAAACACATTTCTCGAAAAAATTAAGGAAGCACAATAAATTTTTTTAATTATTAGGAGTCTTTATAGGGCTGTATCTCAGTGAAAAATTGTCGACTCTCAAAATAAGTATTTTGTTGCTCTAAGATTCTAGTTTTCTGATTATTTGGCCTAAAAATTTTTGAAGCTACATTTTCAACGCAATCCGAAGAAACTAGGCGAAAAATAAAATTTCAAAATTTTGACTCTTTTTAACTTCCCGTGAAGAAAATTGAAAATTTTCAAAAATTGGGAAGTTATTGGTTTTACTCCGTTTTACAAAAATCGAATTATCATCAGATCTCGACGTTTTAAGATCACAGGAAGCTTCTCTGACTATTCCCACGATGTTGTCACTAATGTTTGTATATGTGTGTGTTTGTATGTCCATGTGTGTGTGTGTGTGTGTGTTGATGTCATTCGAAAGGGATCGGCCAAACTTAGATTTTGAATATAATTTGGACCGATTCGGACCAGTAGATTTTGAGAAATCTCAAAAAAACCACGAGAAAAAATTTTTTCAAATGTAGTTTTTTTGGAATAACTTTCAAACGGTTTTACCGATCAATTCTAAAAACTAATCAGCTTTGGACATCAAAAAGCCACGTCGATCGCCGCCAAGCTGGTTCTAAATCGGTTGATTCGTTCGAGAGATATCGTGAACGAAAGAAAACCGAAAAGAGTGCTTTTTCGGAATTACTCCGAAATTCCTTGTTTGATCAATTCAAACTCTAAAATTCTTTATGAGGCTAAGAAAACTGCGTCGAATGCCGCCAACCGCGTGAAAATCAGTTAATTCTGTTATATCCGATGATATAGTAGATGTCGATTTGATGCATTACGCGGCAAATCTATATATATATAGGGAAAGTGGGTTTCGTAGACCGTCAATCACGCAAAAACTACTGAACATATTGACATGGGACTAGGACCATTCGACGCGGAATGAATTGTAGATGGTTATAGGCTACTTATTTTTCGAATTCCATCAATCCTTCACCATTTTATTTCTATTTAACTTAGATAAACATTTTTCCCGCCCATAAAAACAAAAGACGAGCATTTTTCTTTAATTCATTTGTTTTTTTATCGGAAGGGTATTACGTTTTTTTTTTTTTTTTTCTTTTGAGAATTTAGTTCCATTTACCATCGCGTGGGCGGATGCGTGGGCAGAAGCATGGGCGGATGCGTGGGTGGAAAATTTCACTAATTATTTCATTTAGGCATGAAGGGTATTACGTTTTTTTTTTTTTTTTGAGAATTTAGTTCCATCTACCAACGCGTGGGTGGATGCGTGGGCAGATGCGTGGGCGGATGCGTGAGTGTAATATATATAAGCGAAATAGGGTTTCTTTGACTAAAGTTGACGTCAAAACTACTGAAGCTATCGGGATGGGACTGCTACCATTCGACGCAGAATTTTCCGTAGATGGTTATGGGTTACTTATTTTTTGGATTTCATCAACCATTTGTCATTTTTTTTACGATTTACTTTTACATACATTTTTTCCCGCTAAGAAAAACAAAAGACTCTCATTTTTTATTCATTTGTTTTTAATACGATTTTCTTTTGTTTTTATTACATAACCTTGATATTTGATTGATTTAACGTCATTTAAAAAAAGTTTAAGAAAAAGAAGCTTATTATTTTTGGTGAACTAAGTGTCGAAAATTTATGTTTATATGCTGATCGTATGTTTGGTTATGATAATTATCTGAAAATTAATTGGTTTCATGAAATAAAATAGTTAGATATCTATGAAATCTACTGAAAATGTTGTTGTTTATAAACTAGAACTTTTTGAAACATGAAACTTCAACCATATCTATTGAGATTTAATAACATTTACTAAAAATTTCCTTACAGCAAACGTCTCTTTAGCAGCGGGAAAAAGTAATTGCTAGGTTTCCAAAACTTAACATTACATGTAGTAATTCGGTCAACGGATTAAGAATTTTATATACATATTATTTTTGCTGATTACATAACTTATAAATTGTTCTTATTGCCGGATCGCGGGAATGTATCTGATTAAAATGAATGCATTTTCCAAACACTGGGTATGTGAAAAATAGATTTGGCTACTTATTTAAATAGAATTAGTAAAAAACATGCTAAATTTATTTTCTATAAAATATTGATGTCACTGAGAAAATTTTAAATAACAAAAAAATTCTTTGCAATTGAAGCTAGACAGATTTCAACTTTACTTATGAGACTTGCAGTGACTTTAACTAAAATTTCAATACTCATTTGGAATCTGTACAAATCAAAACAATACTCTAATTAAATTTCAAGTCTAGATCTAAAAATGCAATTTTATAAAGCACCCAGCGAAGCGGGCGGGTAACAGCTAGTTCACTATAATTTGAATTATTTAATTTAATTTATAATAAATTATATATTATAAATAATGAATTTTGTTTATATACAAAATTTGTTGTAGCACATAAATTAAAGTATAGTAATCTCCTTAAATAAACAATCAACAAACTAACTTTGTCAACATTTCTCAGAACTATAAAAGTACCCGAACAAGCTTGCTTGTGTTACTCGACAATTAAACCTTTGTGAAAACTAATAAAAGAAAAACCATCATGTGTTAAATGTCCTTCAAGGGTTTGTTAGTTACATATACATTCTCGTTAAGCATTTTCAAGAGGTCGTAAATTATAAAATAGAATAAGACTATTCATTAAATAAATAACTGATAAACTATTGGAGTTACGTTTAATAATATTAAACATAATAGTTAATATTTAATTAAAATAACAATATCTCATATTAATTAATAAACCAAAATCATAATTAATCTGCAACACATATATTAAATTTAAACGTCTTAATCATAATAATTTAATAAGTAACATTTATAAATTAATATCTAAACTTATAGCTATGATAGATAAACTTTACATAATTATATTTATAACATTTATAATAATTTAGTTATAATAATTTAGTTATAATAATAATAATAATAATAATAATAATAATAATGTTCTAAAGTTAATACTTTTGTTAATGGTTAAACCATAAGAATTTAAGATATAATTGTGAGCCCAGGTATACATTTGTGCATGTACCAAGCAAAATATATGTAGGCACAGAGACATGGACGAGAATAAGTATTAGTGTATAAGTTAAAATAAGTATTAGTATATATATGTTAGAATAAGTATAAGATGTAATAGACTAAGAGCTGTATTCATAGTTCCGGCTTAAGTGTAAGTGCACCTTAAGCACAAGCTTAAGGCAGCGTTTAGATTCATATACGGCTTTCTTAAGATATACTTCAAAATTTGATCTTATCTAAGACATGTGGCTGGGATAAATATTCATAATTTTAACTTAAGACAAGCTTGAGCATTAGATATTTCTGATGTATTCATATTCAAATAAGACGGTCTTATAAAATACCTTAACCTTACTTTTCATCCAAATAAGAGAGTTTTTTTCTAAGTCATCATTTCAGTTGACTTGAGATAATCTTAAATGTATTTACAGTGAAAAAAGTGGTTCAAATAATGAATTTTTTGGGGTTATATAATATTGACATCGACGATAATAATGATATCAATTTTGATTTGGACGACGATGATTTAATCATACGTATTCCAAAACGTTATATTCGAGATGTGCAAGATCCTTTTGATTTTTGTTCAGACATCGAATTCAAGTAAAGATATAGATTTGACAAGGATAATGTTAAATTCGGAATATTACCTCTTATAGAACAAAATTTAACTAAAGTCAATAAACGAGGATTACCAATCCCACCAATTTTTCAATTATTATGATTGCGATTTTATGCAACTGCAAGTTTTCAGGTAATTATAAATCAAGTTGAGAATATTTATTTCTTATTTACAGTTATTTGCTAACTTAGAGAACACTGAAAAGAGCGTTTTTATTTTTCAAACAAATATATATTTTGATAAAACTATTCTTACAGCTCATTTTAGGTGATACCATGACAGTATCACAACCAACAGTTTCCAGAATAGTTTTTCGGGTGAGCGTTTTACTTGCAAGCGAAATTCATGATTACATTAAAATGCCTCGAACTCAAGCAGCAAAATTAGAAAACCAGAGACTTTTTGAACGTTTGGGATTTGGTAATGGAGCAATTGGAATACCCGGGGTTGATGGAGCAATTGATTGCACTTATATCCGATGAATTCATACAATGTTTCAAAATATTAATGAAATCAACAGAAATCGAAAGGGCTATTTTTCTCTGAATGTACAAGTAAGTATTTCTTTTATTTTCACTAGTCATTACAGACTGAACAACTTATAATATGATAATTTTTATTATTTCGTAGGCGATTGTTGGCTCATGGATGGAATTTTTAGATATTGTTCCAGAATGGCCTGGTAGCGCTCATGATAGTCGAATTTTTCAAAATTCTCGAATTTACATGAGATATTCTGAACGTGAACTAACTGGGATACTTGTCTACGTATTCTTGATAATTTGTAATCATAAATTAAAGTCACAATTTTATCTCAGTTGAATTCCGAACTGTAAATGTAATAAATTCAGAATTGTAAATATAATGGATTCTATAAAAATTTAAACTTTCGTTAAATAGATATCATTTGTAATTACTTTTTCAAAAATATATCTATAAGAAAAGTTTTTGAACGTGTTTCAATAAAAAACAAAATTTTTTATAAAAAAACTATTTTTATTTTCAACCTTGACATTTTTGGTTTGATTACATTAAAAAAAGTAATTTATTTAATATAAAAATTTAATACATGCTTTAATAAAAAGTTACGGGCTTAACACTCTAATATAGTTAAAAATTGCATTCAAATGCACTTTAAAATTAAAATACTGTTAGCCCTTGGTACTTGAAAAGTTTTTTTAACGTACAGTATAAAATTATTTGTATTTTAAAAATTGCTATCACCTTATAAAATCTTTCAAACTAACGATAAATTTTTATCTTTACATTTCTATGCTATTTATTATAAAAATTAATAATAAACTAGAAATATCCAGAAAAAATCATGTCAATCATGCCCGTAATTCTTATTTTGTTGTCTTAATAAATTTAACTCACTTAGTTCAGCTGCAGCGGTTGCTGCACGAATCTCTAATTTATATTTTTGTTTCAGGTGTTCTATTGTTAGATTATGTATCTCTTCTTTATGTTGACATTTCAGTTGAAATAATTTCTCTTCTTGCTTTATTATTTTCTTAACCTTTCGCTTCTATAGAATTTCTCGTCTTCATTGGGTGGATTTTTTCTTCCTTTAGTTCTTTTCCTATATTGTTGAGCTAAGATGATTTTAAAAATATTAATTAAAATATATATTTTAAGTATTATGGCTAATAAAACTATTTCTACCAACGATTTTTTAGTAACAATAGACGATGAGGGTTCACGTGGTAATTCTTCATCATCATTGCCATCATTCTCATCATCTGGGAATAGTTGTTCAAGGCTTATGTATTCTTCACATTCCATTGAGTCAACAGCATTACACTTAGCTAGATACAAAATATTTCTTATAATTTCATTAATAGTGAACGATTAACCAATATATAAGAAAGTCAGAACTGCAAATATCTTGGTAGTTTTAAAAATAAAATAATTACAGAAGGAAAAAAAGATGAAAACGTCCTAGTAACTTCTTCTTCAGACTTATTTGAAGAAAATAAAATCGGTGCAGTTTTAATTAAGTTTGGGGCAATAAGGAAATATCAGGATCAACTTCAGAATCTGGAATTGATGGACCGACCCCAGTTGCAAGGCGATGTTGCTTTTTGGTTGTCAGCGCATTCCGTTGTTTTGTTTTTAGATTTGACCAAAGTTTTTTGAGTTGATCTGCATTTCGCTGCAATATTTTTAAAAATTATTATAAATTCGGCATACTATGTATTAAAAAAATAAAGATGAAATTAACAGATAACTAACAATTTTTAATTGTTTCTCTTTGAAAAAATCAAAATAAAACGCAATTAACGAAAAATTTCACATCCCAAGCGGCACAAATTTTTTGTTAATGTTTTGTTAAATTTAAGTTGACAATTATTAATTTTTAACTTCTTGTTGAGTGAAATCTACCAAAAGTTAACATTTTTTTTTGTGACGCTTGGGATGTAGAAAATTTGAAAAACTACAAGTCCAATTTTCAAGAAAAACTTTCTAAAACTAATTTATTTGTAAAATTTAATTAAAAACTGATCAAGTGGCTGTTAATTTTAGAGTCATATTAAAAATTTAATTTTACCCTTTCAGTAATTATACTAGATGAATTAAAGTCGGTTGCGATGAAATCCCATGCTTCTTTTTTTTCACTTAATGTAGCAGCATAACTCTTTTTATTTTCAATTACTTGGGCATAATTTTTAAAATTTGTAGAAAATATTTTTTCTACAGCGGTAAAATTAGTACTTTTTCCTTTTTTTGACATATTTTCTTCTGATCTTGCGGTAATAATTTTCTAGTTGAACTAGAGGCTTGAATTTGAGGCTTACAATTTTCTAAGGTACATTTGTACATCTGTTTACAATTTTGAATAAAAAACTTCATTGTCAAAATTTAAGTACTTTTCAACCAATGAGATTGTTGGAAACATAAGAATTTTCACGGAAATTGACGAACACGCGTTGACTTGGTCTTAAGTTGGGTCTTACTAAAGCTTATCTTACTGAAAATAAGATCCTGCTTAAAACTTTTTACTTACTCAAGTTTATCTTAAAGAATGACTCTGAAAACATCATAACTTACAGCCGATAAGGCCGTCTTCATGAAGACAGGCTTAAGTACAAACTTAAGACCGGACTATGAATACGGCCCTAAGTATATTGGTTTGAAACATAGAGGGGGAAGTGAAGCCGGGAACCACCGACTTCGAGCCGATACTTTTGTAACTACACTTCTCCCTGAGAACTTTAACTGAGCACTTGCTGTAGCTGAAACCACCGAATAAAATCAAGCTCTTCGTTAATTATTGTTTATCATTTAAAACAGTCCATCTAACTAAAGTTTTCCTTTTTCTTCAACTTAACCCTCCAGATTTCATTATCAAAAGCTGAATTAATGAACAACAATAAATTTAAATAGATCCCGCGTGACTACAACTCACACCTCAGTCCAGAAGGAGGCAGTACGAGCAATCTAGTGACCTTGCTGGACATAACAATTCATTCAATAGTTATTCCGGTTTTAAAATTCAAAAAATAGTGAGCGTGTTCAACCGAACTAAGTCCTGAGTAAACTTAGTAAGATATGTATAGTATAGTAGATAGGTATATGTTGTTGTATAGCCCCAAATTGGCTATAGTAAATTTATTGAGTTCTTTTAATTCGCCCGTTGGAGCGCGGTAGGGCGTTCAACTCGCAGTAAATAGATTAAGGCGGGAGAATAGATTTAAATTTGAATAATTTAAAATAAATTATATAAATATTTAATGAGTTTAAAACGCTCAGATTATTTTAGTTTAATTTAGATTTGCCTTGTGCGCAAATCTATTATTTATTATTCGATAGGTTACAAAATAAAAAGTACCGACAATAATTTCGAAAAAGGAAAATTTGCGTAGTGTACTACAGTCTTGCTTTTTGATAAGTGTCTTCTTATTCTTTGGTTTTCGACTCCCCTGGTTGAGATGTTCGTACCTTTGGAGTGGGAGAGTCCCAGAGGGTAGTGAGGGTAGTTGCGTGCGCCTCTGCGACTCCTGTCTTCGGCAAGCATCCCTTCTCGAGTTGGCAAAAATGGGACTATGCTGCGATGACGTCACGGCGACTCGACATTCTCAGACTATATGCAACCCGCGTGGATGCTTGGTTTTTATGACCTAGTCTTGAGTACTCGAGCAATCCCTTTTTTAAGCGAACGTTTTAGAAAATAAGTTACTTAGGGGATTATGATAATAAAAAGAGTAATAAATGAAGATCTCCGGGTTTTCCCAGCATTGTAAAGAGTATTTCCAAAACGTTCGGCATCTTATACTAAGTGACCATTACAATTAACGTAGGTTTATTTTAACAAAGAAATTTTTTCTTAGCATGTCTAAACTAACTGGACAGTACTAAAAGTTTTTATAAGTTTTTCCTTGGGAATTTCCGGTAATTATAAATTCGTCTATAACCTAAAATTTGTGATAGAAAATTTCCCATACTTAACAATAGAATTTAAAATAGAAAGGTTTACAATTTTTTAAAGATTCTTATTTTTCTTACCGATACTATTACAAATAAAATACATATATTTTAAATCTTCCTGGGTTTTTCCCGCTATCATTTATTGCAGCCATCTTTTTTATATGTAATTCTATATTAATATATATAGAGAGCGTTGTGATCAATCCTTTAGGATTCACAACAATGTATAGCAGGGAATGCTTTGACTATACTTAGGCTAACTAAGTTTACTCAGGACTTAGTTCGGCTGAACATGCTCAGTGTTCTATGAAAGTTATATCAAACTTTTGAGCTCGAAGAGCTCAAAAGCATGGGAGAGCTATCCTTTTGAGCTTCAAGAGCTCAAAACAACACATAAATTGTACTTTTGAGCTCGAAGAGCTCAAAAACTTCATAAGTGCAATTTTAAGCGCTTAGATATGGAATAAGCGGGAAGTTGCAGGGATGGCCTTCAGGGTCAACCGTTTTCCTAATTTTTTTTTTTTTAATTTTTGGTTTTAATTTTTTAATTTTTTTTTTTTTTTCTGTTTAGCTAAGATCCTTTTTTTTTCTTCATTTTGATCTTGTTTTTTTTTTGAGTTTTTGGCGATACTCAAGACACGTAGGAGTCGTAGTTTTCCCTCGACGACGTTTTCTGGGAGGAGAATCTCTAGATTTTGATGGTGTTATGCTTCCATCTAGTGGATGTTATTTTTATTTATTGAAAACTTTACTTACTGTAGTTCTTTCGCCCGGGAGTATTAAAAGGGTGCCACAACTTAGTCCTAACAGAGACTATACAAAACGTAATGTTTTTAGCAAGGTGCAATATCCCAAACGTCTGATATCGAGATAAGCACATGTAAGAAATGTGACACTTGCCGAAAATTAGTTTTCATAAACGTTACTTAATCCTAAAATGTATATGCTAGAAATGTGATGTCTAAAGAACGTTCATGTTAAAAACGTTATACTTCAAAAATGTAAAGCTTCTAAAAGCGATATCATCACAAGTGTGCCATTTGTAAATCGTTCAAGGTTCTAAACGTGATGTTTCCCTAACGTCATACGTTTAAAAATTCAATCGGCCATATCGACTGTAGGAGTTCCGTTGATGCAGTAGATTTCTTCAGATAATGAAAAAACCTATATGAATTTCAATCTGACCAATCTGACCAAAGTCACATCGTCTAATATATATTATTAGAAATTTTATCAATAATAATAATACTAGTAACAATAACTTGATAAATAAAAATTAATAATAATAATAACATAGTTCGAAAATTAAATATTAAATAATAATTAACATTTTTATAGACAGTATTGTTTGATTGAAAAAAAAATTATGCGCCCTTATGCCTTCAGAATTTTTTTGTCTTAAAGCCAAAAGGGCGTATACAAAAAAACAATTTTTATTCACTTTCCTTACAGATCTATATGTTATAAACATTTTTAGGCTAATTGGAGTAAAAAAAAATTTTTTTATACGCCCTTTTGGTTCTGCAGGGCCAGAAGGGCGTAGATGTTGAGATGCGACCTTCCGGCATTAGTAACGCGATATAGTAGTCCATTCTTCAAAGGATCTAATCGAGATCTGATAGATAGATTGTTTAAATTTTGTAGACAATATTTGAAAAATTTGTACCATAACGAATAATCAAAGCTACCAAAAATGTTATGTTCTGTGAAATAAAATAAGAAGATAAAAAGATGGTGTACATAAATTCGATGGCATTAATATCACCATGTAAAACTACAAAATTGATAATAGAAATAGCATTAACTAAAAGTGTTAAACTTATTTTTCCAGGCGTGATTCTACAGCCACCAGAATACTATTATGCAATGGAAGTTTTTCATGAAATTGATGTAGTGTTTGAATAGTAGAGAATCGTATGAAAATCTAACTATTGCATTGGTCCTCATGACGAAACTTTTGAAAAATTTGGATATATTTTGACTCAGCTCGTCAACTAATTTAGAAAATAATACATATGTCTTAAAAGTTTATATAAGTATGTATATATATGTTTAAATAAAAATTACATTCTCCTATCTTTTTATTAAATTCGCTGTTGCATTGGTTATTTTTTTCGAAATTATTGAAACTTTTAATTGATTAAGTGTGTTCTCTATGCTACAATCAAATGGTCCTGTGACTTTCAACTATTGGGTATTTGCATGATTTTCCAATCCATTAAATAGTTATGTCTTATTATTTTTAAAAATTTTTTTAAATTTTTGAAAAAAAAATTTTTTTTTTTTATCTATAAACATTTAAACTATTTAACAATAAAAAAATTGTTAAATTTTAAACGAATAGGTAGCTCCCTCTTGCGTATGTGACGTCATTGTGCATATTCCATTCAAATTTGTTGGCGCCAATCCACTCACAGAATGTTTTTATAAATACGCCTGATCAGCTGTTGTGATTGTTATTAAAAAAAACAACTGTTTAAATTATTTCAAAGCAAAAACATAAACTTTATAACTTTTTAATATGTCATTAAAAAACAGTGGTTGTTGGTGTATTGTACCAACATGTAAAAATACCGGTAAATCTAATCCAAATAAAATTTTTATAAATGTTCCATCAAATAAATTAAAACGAAAAATGTGGTTGGATGCATGCGGGAATAAAAGTGATTATTCTTTATCAAGTCGACTTTATTGTTGTGAGGATCATTTTGATGTAAGTAATAATAAAAATCAAAATAATTTGTTTATAATCAACTTATAACCTCAAATTTTTTAAATATTTTGACTGTAAATAAGTAATTAATTATTTTTATTTTAATTAAAAACAGATATGGAAAATTATTTAGAGTGGAAAATGATTGGTGGTAACAAACGGATGAAAAGTAATATTTTGCCACATAAATACATTGAAGAATCAAAACTGACAAGTGTAGAAGTTTCTCCAATGGAAGTAGATCAACCAAGTTCTGAGAAATCCAGCTTCAATTTTGATGATAAAATGATAGGTCGAAATTCAAGCAATAATATCGATAATATGGATCTGGAATATTTGGATACTGCAAATTCTACTGCAACTCAAGATTTTAAAGCCAGTGCATCTAATGTTTTTTATGATAATTTTCCTCCTCAAACTATAAAAGTTAATGCTGCAGTTCAAGTCAAGATAAGAAGTTTGTATAGGAGTACACAAATTCAGTGTAAACCTCAAACAAAAGACCGTGCAACTTCTCCCATTAAAATATTCTCTGGAGTAAAAAATTTGGATGACTCATGTTCTTCATCAATTAGTAATAATCAAGTAATGAACACATCAAATACAACAGTAAGTTCATTCCCAACTTCTTCAGATAACCTTTTGTCGACAAATCCAAGTAATGAAAATGAGTGGAAAAGCCAATATCAACAAGAAAAATTCCAAAAATTAAATTTAAAACAAACTTTCCAAAAAATTCAACAATCACCTCGTAAATATATCGGTATTCCAAACGACTGTATGGATATTATCGATATTTTACGGACTGCTAAATTAAGTGATGTTGAAATCTTTCTCACATTAAAAAAAATAAGACTAAATGAAAGTTTTGCTATTTTTAGCAGATAATTTTGGGATGTCTACTTCTAATGTAAGTCGTACATTTACTAAGACCTTGCCAATCATAACTGAGTATTTAAAAGACTTCATTATTTGGCCTTCATCTGCAAAAATTAAACAACAATTGCCAATGAGTTTCAGGAGTCGTTATGCCGCAGTTGAATCGATCATTGATTGTTTGGAAATTGAAATTGAAAAGCCAACAGACCCAGTTAAACAATCATTGACATGGTCAGAATACAAAAATGTAATACTGTGAAATATTTAGTATCTTGTACTCCAAATGGTATAGTTAATTTCATATCACCAGGTTATGGTGGTAGAGCATCTGATGCAGAAATAGTTTCAAACTCTGGATACTTGGATTATTTAAAGCCAGGTGCAGCTGTATTAGCAGATAGAGGTTTCAAACATATTGAAAATTTAGTAGTTGCGAAAAAATGTACATTGATTAGACCTCCTACAGTAAGCTCTAATAAGCAACCAACTCATGATGAAGTCATTGCGACGAAACGAATCGCTAGCCTTCGAATTCACATTGAAAGGTTAATAAGAAGAATCAGAGAATTTCATATTTGTGAACCTCATTCATGTGTTAATGTTAAATTGATTCCGCAAATGGATAATATTATCACGATTGTCGCTGCTTTAACTAATTTACAAGGACCACTGATAAAAAAACATAAGTAACATTAGAGATTAATTAAAAATATAATATTAATTATTTTACAAAATTTTGCTATTCACAGTAAATAAGCTTATGTATATATCTATAAACATTCAAAACATACAAGTGTCTTAAAATAATACGTTTTTGATCTTAATTATTTTATTGCTCTGTTTTGTATAAAGAATTAAATAATCGTTTAAAAATACATTTCTCCCAAAATTTACTCAAATCTTCCAATAATTTATTAATTAATTGTGATTCGTAATTAATAATAATAGATTTAAATGCTTTTGTATCTTCGAAGTTCGGGTCTGCAACAACAAACATCGCTTTTTTTCTTCCGGCAAAAAGCATTTGCATTTGCATTTGCGTTATGTACTTCATTGCTACTTTATCGTAATTATTAGTATCAATATATGTACGAGCACTTTTATCTGACGTTGGGCATTTAATTTCAATAACAAATTCGTCGTCAATAGCATCAGGCGAAGCTCCTAGATAAGGATATTTTTCAGATAAAAATAAACCACATTTATTAAACTTTTTTTTCATCTTCTGTTCAACTTGTTGTAAAACCATTGCTTCTAATTTTTTGCCTCGTTCCATAGCTTTCGTATTCCGCAATTTTTTACCACCGACCAACAACTCCACTAAAATTCCATTCGGTGTATTACAACGTGATGCTTCATATGCCTTTGATGCAGTAACTCGTCCGTAGCGCAATGTAAACCAGAGCTCACAGTTTGCTTGATCTTGAGTCATTTTTTCAATTCGCTCACGCAAATCTTTTGACATTCGACTTCTGCTGAATGTTAAAAATTCATCATAAGATGTTCCTCCTTCATTAATGAAATTTACTAATAAATTATGAATCGAAAGACTTTGCTCGTTATTTACATCATTGAAGTATTTTAAAATTTGACTCTGTACAGTTTTTTGATTTGTTCTTTTTACAAATTCTTCTAATGCATTAAAAGGTTTATTCAAAGCAATCGATTCTTTAGTACTGGCAAAATCTTTTACCATAATGAATTTTATTGATGATCCAACTTGAGATAGAACTGATTTTCGCCAATAACATTCAATATCCGTCGGTGATGGTTCTTCAGATCTTCTGTGTAGCCACATTATAAAAGCAATCGCATGCTTGCATCCACCTAAAAAAGACAAAGGGAATGTATTGGTAGGTATTTTATTTTTAATCAATTTTTTTTGTTTCTCGTATCAAACAGTAACTATAAATAATAGAGTTAAGAATAACAGTAATAGTTATAGCTAAAATATTTTTACACTATTGTACTTATCTGACGATGCGGCACAATCATGACATTGAATCGATAAAATCTCTTCCTCAACAATATTTAAAACAAGAGTCACTCGATATGATTTATTGTGTACTCTGTGCTCAGGACAAATAAGACATTTGAGAGTACATTCTGGCCCATGAAGTTTTAGTTGAACAAATTCAATAGCAGCATCTCCATACGACTGTCTTCCGGATCTATATTTGAATATATTTATTTTATTATTAGTCTAATATTTCAACTATAATATTTAAACACTTTTTGTAAATTAAAAACTAACCTATATTAAAATTTTTTTTTATTTTTTTCAATATGAGAATTTCACTTTAAAAAAACAAAGAAATGACTGGTTGATTTTTTTATATATACTATTTATTTTTAAAATTTCGATTTATCAAAAAATCCAAAAATTATTAAACAATAATGAAATTACGTATCATGAAAATTTATACTCACAGGTTAGCTTTTGCGCCTTGCATTTCTGCAGATACAAAATTGGAGTTAGTAGCTAAGTAAGATGCGACCATAAAAGCATCAACACGAGGTAGATTATCGGATCGAGCTTCACTGAAACCAGGATCGACTTTTCTTCGAGGCATTTTTATTTCTTTTTAATTATTTATTGTCAGTTACTATCACCCCGTTCACATGTACCACTAGTACCACTCAGCATTTATGGTAATATAGAGTATAATCATAATATCTATGCTAATTATTCTTTTTAAAGAAAAATATTTATGCTACTTTCAGTAAATTTTAGTCTTAATGATAAAATATAACTAAACTCACTATAAATAAAAACCAACTTGAAACTTTTTTCAATAATTTATCATTCGTCGTTTATCATGCATTCAAATAACGCGCCAATAATATGCACAATGACGTCAGACCAATCACATCACGTTTTACATCACGTGATTTTTACATCATATTTGACCACTTTTATTTATTTATTTATTTAAAAATTATTTGTAAAAATTAAATTTTTTTCTTACGTAGGTATTTTATGTGTATCAAAGAATTTATTAACTGAACTTTATTTGCAAAATCATTTTCATGCAAATACCCAATTGTGTTCTCACATGAAAATTAAATTAGCCGACATTTAATAATTTTTAAAATTTTGTAAAAATAAATTATGGCAAAAAAAATTAGAAAAAAAAAAATTGACATCTAGACATTTAAAAAAATTAAAAATGCAATTTTTTAAAATAATTTTTTGTAACAAATTTGTTTGTTGAAAAAAATTTTTTTAATTGTCAAGTGACTGCTAACTTTAATGTCATTGTTCTCACAACTCAAAGAGGATTTAAGTTTGCTCATCAATATCATTCTGACTTGAATTTTGGTCAAATAAAATTTTTGACGTTTGTACGTATGACAGTGTGATTTTATAGACGAAAATTTCCAGGTATAGTATCATAAGAAATCTATAATATCGATTGAATTTGACTTGTTTTGCAGTCGGTAACGCGGCTGAATTTTTTTAAACGTATATCGTTAGGGAAACATCACGATTAGAACCTTGAACGATTTACAAATGGCACACTTGTGATGCTATCGCTTTTAGAAGCTTTACATTTTTGAAGTATAACGTTTCTTAACATGAACGTTCTTTAGACATCACATTTCTAGCATATACATTTTAGGATTAAGTAACGTTTATGAAAACTAATTTTCGGCAAGTGTCACATTTCTTACATGTGCTTATCTCGATATCAGACGTTTGGGATATTGCACCTTGCTAAAAACATTACGTTTTGTATAGTCTCTGTTAGGACTAAGTTGTGGCACCCTATTAAAATACTCGGTTTCAGCGCGGGAAAGAAATCATTTTAAATAAAAGAATTCTATTTAGACGTTATTTAATTTTGATCAAAATTATTTAGTTGGTTTCAATTTATTATTCAAGTTGACAAAATATTAAAAAGCTTCAAAATATAAAATTGAGGTTTACAATGACGTGATCTTAGCAATCTAAGCTCTCGGTGAGAAGTGTCGTTACATAGTTTTTCCGAAGAGCTTCAAACTCCGTTCTTCTCCCACCATAACTTCCATACATACATCCACTCTAAGGAATACATAAGCACACACATTTTCTACTACATATAAATGATCCTTATATACTAACACAAGCAAACTTGATGGTTTACCCACTCGAGAGCATGCAACGTATAATTGTCCGTGTGAAAAACATGGTGTGCTCAAATCTTAGCCACAAACAGACATTGTTTGGCCTTGGGATTTATTAATAGTCATTGCAAATGCCAATCTAATCGGAAATTGAATACGCTTAAATTGAATTGGCACATCTGTGGGTATAATAGGTATTCGTGGTGTCAATATATTTTCACCTCGAAATTTGCCATTTAAAATGGTGCCTTCGATAACGTTTATCAGGATTAATAACAATAGCGTGATTATCGCTTTCTAATTTGTGCATGGGGAATGCTTTCTAATTTGGGAATAGCTCGCTGACGATGCTTCTAGCAAATAATGAATCAAGGTTATTGTAGCCACAACGTGCATCCACCCGATTGGCTAGTGCGCTTCCGGAGTCCTCGCCACCCATCAAGTAGATTTGTAAAAATTTATGTGGTTCGTTTGGCATTGGCAGCAATGAGCCTATTTTATGATAAACTTGGACTCTGATTTTAAATGTAGAATTGTATTGTTGACCGTTTGCATTAGTATTTTGAACTATTTCTGTTGCTCCGAACGATGTCATTTGAAAGCATGAGTTGAATGTTCGAATGGACTTCAGGAATACGTTAGAATCTGGATCTGTGCCGATAAGCAAACCGTTCAATGGTTCCGGTGGTGTTTCAATTACAGGTAGTTGTACCTTCCCTGACGCGCAACACATCCCGGCTGGTTTTGAATGAGCATAACATTCAATATCGGGCTCATACTGGAATGCTAGACGCAGAAATGATGTAGCTACAAATGCTCGATGTGCCTGTTGGCGTTGTTGGTCATTCGCTCTGCGTCTATTGACAGTAAAACGGTGTGATTTTCGTTGTTCTAATCTCATGACTTCATTGCGTTCAGCTCGTGTATCGTCTGATTGTTCTTGACGCAATTGCGCCATTCTCACACGCGCTCTAGTATTTTCTTCCTGAACTTGTTCTTCGGTTATTTGGGCTCTTCTATTTCGAATGTTTCTAGATTTATTTGTATCACGGCTCAAATTGGCCCCTTTGCGTTTTGTTGGCATTGTTCACTATACAATACAAAACACACATGAATAGAACTGATTGAATTATTTAATTATTATATTAATCATTTATTTTATCTTTGATTACATTAAATATACATGTGAAAATTAGATAGTTTCACGAAAGCGAAAAATTTTATGTTTCTTAATTATAACGAAAATACATATTGTTAGAAATAGTGAAAAAAAAAAATTCTGTCGAAGTTAGAGCTCTTATAAGTAAACACAAAAAAAAATTTCCCAATTGTAATAAAAATCTACCTTTCACCGAATTCGCTGTTCACCATTCCCAACAATATTTTCGTTATAAATAAGAAAGAATCATTTTTGATTTTATAATAAACGTAAAAAATAATTTATACTTACAACTCAATAGCCGTTGTTTGCGGGAACTCGTGACACGTGTTGAGTATTTTAGAGGTTATGTAAGTCACTTAATTAACTGATCGTGCGATTTAGACTCAAAATTAATAATTTTATTAGTTATTAATAATTAATTATATTCAATAATATTAGTTATTAATAAATAAATAATAAAGTTACTCGAGAATATATTTGATATGAGAGTTACACTGAGATATTAAAAATGTTTAACTACTACGCTTGAAGCATAAACACTAATAATAGCCGAAAATTGTAGAGGTAACATCCCTACTCCGTGTGTTGTTTACAGGGTGAGAAGTGACACCGGTAGACACATGAAGGGGATAACTTACCAAGTGATAATAATTGATGTTATCGAGCGGGATAGAAAATGATAAAATTATGAAAATGACTATTAAAAAGCAAGGGTTGGTGATAAAAAAGTACAAATTCAGAGTTGTATGTATTTTGTGATGCCACATAATAAAAAAATAAAAAAAAAAAACATTTTATCAAAAAAATAAAAAAAAAATTTTTGGGGTGAACACGCCTTATCACTTTATACGCCTTATTAACACGCCTTATAACCAGAGGTTAGAAAAATAGATAGTAGCCGATTCTCAGGCTTACTGAATATGCATAAAAAAATTTCATGAAAATCGGTCAAGCCGTTTCGGAGGAGTATGGGAACGAACATTGTGACACAAGAATTTTATATATTAGATGTATTTTCTCTATATCTATATATATTTATTTTGTTGTAATAGGGATGGAAAAAGCACGTAAAGAATCGATTTTCGACTTTGGAATCGACTTCAAGTTTCTCGATTCTTGAAGTCGATTAATCATCTCTGATAGTCGACTTTTGTGACTTGAGTCGACTTTTTAGAAATTTAGTCATTCTTGCATAAATTGTTAAATATATTTATATTTTATTAAATTATAATCGTACAAACATACTTTTTGAGTTTTTAACATGTTATAGAAAATATTTTATGATCAAATTGCATACAGTTTGACATTGAAAAATAAAATTGCATTTTTAACTAAAAAAATAAAATCAAATAATTAAGAAAACCACATTTCTTCATCGATCGGTCGTAAGCATATAAGCTCATTTAAATGCTGAGGTCATAACCGACTTCTCACTGGTTTGCAATTAGACCTGCATGTGAAAATAACCGTTTGCAGGGTATGGAAGTTGCAACTATTGGCAAGTACTTTTTAGCTACACTCCATAGATAAGGAAAAATCTCTATCACATAGATTGCACTTAATTTTACTTTCGTTGTTAATTTTTAAAAGTCTGTAAAAAAATCGAAAAAAAATCATCGAGTAAAAGTCGATTCTAATCGATTCAAGAGAGGCTCAACTCGATTCTGAAAAGTCGATTATTTTCAGATAAAAGTCGATTTTTGACTAAAGTCAGAGTTGACTTTTCTATCCGAACAAAAACAGTTTCACTGTAAAAAAATCACGCCAAGTCCACGTTCATAAGACTATTAAGAAAAAAAAATTTTATTTCTTTACAAAAAGATATAAAATAAAAAATTAAAAATTCCAAGTAACCGATATGGTTGTATATGATTTTCGGAAATTAAAAAAAATTTTTTTGTAAATTTAAAAATTAAAAGAAACAATTTTGGAACGTATTTAGTGTACGTAGTTACGAAAAATTTCACTTTTTATGAAATTCCCCGAGAAAAAATGTTTCTATATAATTGTATATAATCATATATGATTATATATGGAATCACATATATAATTATATACAATTATATATGATCATACATAATTATATATAATCATACATGATTATATATGGAATTGTATATGAGGTTATATATAATCATATATAATTATATATGACTATATATGGAGCAATATACAACCATTCACGATTATATATAGTTCCATATACAATTATATATAAGTATATATAATTATATATGCTTATATATAATTAACAGACATAAAAATTTTTTCTTTGAAAAAAAATTTTTTTTTTGGTAATCACAAAAAGTGTAAAATGATGTTTATAATTACGTTTAAATAATTCTGAAATACAAAATTTGTCATATTTCCTATGAGATGTTTTGGTCTGCTCTGCTATTACCTAATAGTAAAATCATTATTTATTTTATTATTTAAATAAGTGTTATATTATAATGAAATTCGGTAAAATAAATAAATTATGAATAATGACTATCCAAATATATATTAAAATCAATTTTTATATCCCATTTATGATAAACTCATATGATACATTATGTAGATCATAGAATCATTATTATCTAAGACAGCAGCACAGCAGACACTTCAAGACGCACGGAGATCACCAAAGTTAAGCAGCATTGAGCAGGGTTAATAGTTGGATGGGTGACCGCTGGTATTATAGCTATAAAACTATATCTAGATATTTTTTTTTTGCATTTTAATTAGTTACACAGAATTGCGTAGGACCATATTAAATATTCTATCCATAAAATTAACCCAATAATTAATTAGATGTAATAAATATATAATTAAATATTGTTATATATAATTATATATAGTTATATATAATTAGATATGATTATATTTGGCCATTTTTCATATATAATCATATATAACCAATTTATATATAAATATATATAATTATATATAAATATTTTTTCTCGGGTCCTAAAATCTATCTACTAGGACTTTTAAAAAAAAATTGAAGTACACAATGACGCACACCAAGTACGTTCCAAAATTGTTTCTTTTAATTTTTAAATTTACAACAAAATTTTTTTTAATTTCCGAAAATCATATACAACCATATCGGTTACTTGGATTTTTTAATTTTTTATTTTATATCTTTTTGTAAAGAAATAAAATTTTTTTTTCTTAATAGTCTTATGAACGTGGACTTGGCGTGATTTTTTTACAGTGAAACTGTTTTTGTTCGGATTTCAGTATTTTTTGTAATTATAATAAAAATTGACAATTTTAATTTAATACATTTCCGGTGGCAAACTCTCCCCTTTAAGCTATAGTTCATGCAAAAGTTATTCTTGTGCCGCCTAGCGTGTGTAATTGCAAGCTGTCAAATATCTTTTTTTCACTGTAGTTTCCCATCTATTATAAGATTAGCATGCATCCTTATATTATTTAGTCTCTGGTCGTCCGCTTTTTACATAAGAAAAAAGTTCAAATCTAAAAATCTGGGTCGCTATAGTTTGTGCTGATATTTTTAATAATTTTAAATAGAAATTATAAAGATAATTGATAATAATCAAGTAATACGCGTAATAAAAAGCATGAACTACTATTATAAAATATCATATAAAAAAAAAATCAAAATAAATTTGAAAAAAAATTTGTAAACTCAAAAAACCGTTCTGCTTACGGTATATACACACTCGGTAGTCTGGCTTGAGAACGGAACTTGGCGCCAGACTCTATCGAGTCCGTTGATCCCTAGGTTGTAATCTTTTAGAAACCGATTCAGTTAATGTTACTTCATAAAAAATATTTGTTTACATGTTTCTTATTTGAGATTGCATTAATTAATGTAATTTTTGCTATAAATTCTCCGATTAAGACTAATAAATTATTTTAATAGTATTTTCTTTCTTTTTTCAAATACAATTTCTACTCAATATAGTATCTGCCATTAAAAAAAACCCTGTAAAGGGGTTCAAACTATGGTATGATATTTTGTATATTTCCATATTTGTTATTCGGTAATAACGGCTTAGATTATCATGTCGTCACCATCAAAACAAAATTATGAAGAATCAATGAAAAAACGTTTTTGTCCGTTTGATGACAATCTTACTCCTCAATTAAAAGTTCATATTGGATTAAAAGAGTCGGCTAATAGAGATGAGAAAGAAAAGGAATTACAAAAAATTTACGGTAAAGAGGTTATCATGTTCATTATATATAATACTCATTAAAGTAATAACTTTTTTTTTATATTTTATAACTATAGATCGAACTATGCAGATGTTGAAAAATGGCCCTAAGATAACTAATGCTACTAATCTTTCAATAGAAAATAAGAAAAATGCTGGTTATCATTTTGAATTGCCAAAATTCAAACAAATGATTCTTACTAACAATCTTGAGTTGGAAGTTAGTAAGAAACTTATCCTGGTAAGTGGCTGTTTTGCATCATAAAAAAATACAATATATTTTTAAAGCATTTCAGGCTATATTGAGCTTTCAGAAACATTTTTATTTTATTATTCTTTTGTGTTTTTAATAGTTCTTCAAATTGTCAAAGAAAATAATTTAACGTAAAAAGCTACATAACAGGCAAATTTTTTTTTTTTTTTTTTTTTTTTTCAAAATGACATATTCTTGAATAATGATTATAAATTTCTTAAGCACATTATAAATTAGTTGCATTTTGGAAAAAAAATTCAAGGAAGTTATTTTTATCGAATTCAATGACTGATTAAAATTTCAAAAAATAAAAAACCATGCATTTTTAAATTGATTTATTAGGCATAAAATGATTCATATTTATTTTAAATAAGATTATACTTGTTTTTCTTATAGCCTTCAGGAAAAAAACCGTGTTCGAATTGTAAACGAAACAATGTCATCGATAGCAGTTGTTTCCTATGTATTGAATTTCATTGTTCAGATTGCCTAAACATGTGTAGCAAATGTTCAGAACTATTTTGTTCAAAATGTAGCTTAACAATGTAAGTGTTACTTTGAATAATTATATAATTTAATAATTACACAAAAATATTTGTTCTTGGAGTCACAACTTTTTCGGATCGTCTTCAAATGGAAAAAATTAATTAATTTCTGTAAAAGCATGTTTCAATTTGATTAAAATTAGGTGTTTACAATTTTATTATGATCCATAAAAATAATTATTTTTCTTAGAATCATAATTAATAATTATTTAATCAATTTTTTCAACTCATTTTCGAAAATCACTTTTCAAATTCTTAATTTTTTAATGTTCTAAAAACTGAAAAACTTTTAACTACGTTCTTAAAACTGATTTCATATTTTCAATATATTTTTAACCAACTGAATTATTAAATAAAAAATATGCTATCGAAAAAATAGCCTTACTTTTATAAAATAGTCAAAGCTTTTTATAAAAATGTAACATAAAAACTTCTTAAAAATGTAAATTAAATTAAATATTCTTTATTTTTTAGCTATGATGGTGGCGAGCACGTTGAATGCCTAACATGTTATTAGATCATTCAATTTATTAATGTTATGCTAATTTTTGTCTAGGTGATTCTTTTCTTTTTGTAATGAAGTTAAAGATCTATATTTTTTATGAAAACATAGTAGAAATCCTAATGTATGAGATAATTTTTTTTCAACTGAATTTTTTTTTTTTTTTGTATAATTTGTTTCTATAATTGTCAGTATCATTGAAATCAAAAAAGCTTAAATAATTGTATCAATTTATTTTAAGTAGTTTAAAATACCTTAAAATTAAATTATGATAATCAAAATACAACATACCTCTTTAAAATAAAAAAATATGCCTGTAATTGTATGTATTTTACAAATATCAATAAGTTAGAAAAAGTTGTGCAGAAAAAAAAAATATTTTTCAGTCTTAACCATTTTAATTCCATTTGTTATTTGAAAATACATCTTTTTAAACCGTCTATAATTACATATTTACATAAATTTTTCAAAATAAAAATCAGTTTTGTATAATATTTTACATTAATAATTAATAATAATAATAATTATTATTATTATTATTATAAAGTCGCTTTTTTATTTCCTTAAATATTTATAATTTTTTTTTATAGATGATAAACAACTGTAGCATTTCACTTTCGTACGTGTACAAGTAATTCATAAAATAATATTAATTTATGTAATTTGTAGAATTTATTGATACTTAAGAAAATAGAAAAATATATGTATACAATAACTTGCCGACAGAATTTAAGCATGTTAAGTACAAAAACAATTTATCAAAAGTATGTTGATGTAAATGTAATAAATTTATTAATAAAATAGAAAATTTCATTATGATACAGCTTCATTATTAATCGTATTCATTTGTTTTGAAAATTTTTTTACTGTGAACTCAACTTGATCTTCGTCTATAAGAAGGCCCTCGATTTCATCTTTCGTTCCAAACAATCTATAATAAATAAATTATAATTTATGATTATAGTTAAATCATCAGTATTACTTCTCCACTGATTGCATGTTTTTCAGCGTCTCTAGTTAGTAAAACAGTGTGTAGTCGGTAATAGGTTGTTGTACGAATAAAGAACAGTTAATAGCAAACATGTTAGCCATATTAAGAATACACCACAATAAAGCCATAAAAAACATTAGATCAATAATTTTACATTCAAATTAATAACAAATAAATACTTACTTATAATAAAGCGATTATTTTTAGAGATTAATAATCTAGCAAATAAATAAACAAATGTTAAAAATTGAAATTAAAGTGCAAAAAAATTGAAATAAGCAGTGTTAAATTTCAAATACGCACCGATTAAAAATTTTTAAATTCATGCCATCATGCTAGTGTGCTGATAAATTAAAATTTCATCATAAACAATTTTTAGTTTAGGTGTGGTTAAAAGTTGGATTATTTTTTTTTTTTTTCACTTACCTAGATAATGTTGAGGAAGACCGTAAAGGTTCTATTATAATAGAACTTTCTCGGCTGCGTTGATTTGTCGTAACATGTTCCAATGGAATCGTAGATAAGTATTCTTGAGTTTCTAAAGTCATTTTTGTTGGTTTTTTATATCTACAATAATAATTAATTGTATATATTATCTTCATTAATTGTGAATCAAAAATTATAAGTTTTTATATTTACAATTTAAGCATTTGTGAACTTGCAACCACCGAAACAGAACTTAATGCCATAGCAGCAGAAGCCATCCAAGGTTCGAGAAAAAAACCAAAAGGGCTGAACAACCCAGCTGCTATTGGAATGCCTAATAAATTATAAATACTAGCAAATAAAAAATTTAATCTTATCCGAAATACAGTTTTCCTTGATAAATCCAAACATCCTACGACATCTAATAAATCATTCTGAAATATAAAATAAAATTTATTCGTGATACACTGTTTTCGTAGTCCATTTTTTCTTTTTCCAAATAATCATTACTGTCAACTAACCTTCATTAGAACAACATCTGCTGCTTCAACTGCAACATCAGTACCAGACGCAATAGCAATACCAACATCGGCTTGAGCGAGAGCTGGGCTATCGTTCACTCCGTCTCCTATCATGGCTACTCTAACTCCTTGTTCTTGGAGTTTACGTATTTTAGCTACTTTGTGAGATGGTAGTACTTCTGCGAAGATTTTAGTGATACCGATCTAATAAATTCAACAAACATTAGTTTTAATACAAAAAGAATAAAATTAGAAAATTTAATAATAATTACTTGTCTTGCAACAGATGCTGCAGTTTTCCGATTATCTCCAGTTAATAAAATAACTTCTAGTCCCATTTTTTTTAAAGTATACACTGCTAAATACGCTTCTGGTTTTACTGTATCAGCAACATTAATGGTTGCAGTTAATATATTATTAATTCCTACTAAAATTGATGTATTTCCTAAACTCTCTTGTTCCATCATTTTTACATCAATATGTTGAGGTATTGTGATCGCATTTCGGCGCATCCATTCACGATTACCAATACATACGTCATAATGATTTTTAGGATTGCTCTGACTATCTGATATTTCAGAATTAATTAAATCAAACTCAAGATTTGATTTATTTTGATCACTAAGTGGAAAAGTCATTATATCTACTGGAACATTATTTAAATAAAATGTACCAGAAGATTCGCGTCGCACTTGATTTACGTAATTAAGTATCTTTTCAGATTTATGAGCAAAAGGCATCATAGTAGATAAATGCATAACTCGACACTTGAGACCACATCCTGCGACAGCTTGGAAGTTTATACACTGGCCATTAACTTCAGTATTGAGAGTTTCTTTAACAAAACTGATTATAGCTGAAATAATGAATGGAAAAAAATCATTATTATAGATATATGAAAACTAGATTGTGTTCATTTATTATGATTGTTATTTACCTGAGGCGATTGGATGCTCGCTGTTGACTTCAGCAGTACCAATGATAGCCAAAAGTTTAGCTATTGGAAACAATTTTTCATCGACAAAAAGTCCTATCCTGGAGACGGTAGGAGTACCATGTGTCAATGTTCCAGTTTTATCAAAAACAATACATTTAACTTTGTGAGCATTTTCTAAAGAAGCACCACCTTTTATCAAAATTCCATTGAGAGCACCAACACCAGTGCCCACCATTACAGCAGTAGGTGTTGCTAGTCCTAAAGCACAAGGACATGCGATTGCAAGCACTGAAAGAGCACACCGGAATGCGTACTGGAAAATAATTTCATCTCTATTTTTTTTCGATCCATTAGTTTGATGTACTGAAGATATTGGTAAACCATTTATATTAGTATATCCCACTATGATCCAGACAATGAGTGTTAATAGTGATACTATTATTACAAATGGTATAAAATATCCAGCAACTTTATCTGCTAATTGTTGAATCGGCGCTTTGCTTGTCTGAGCTTCCTCTACTAAGCGCACTATTTGGGCAAGTGTCGTGTGTTCGCCTGTATGTGTTGCAGTCATTAACAGAGGTCCATTTTGATTGATAGATCCACCAATAACGATTGAACCAGGTTTCTTAGATACTGGCATACTTTCACCTGTTATTAAACTCTCATCACAAGCTGAATGTCCAAATAAAACTCGCCCATCTACTGGTACTTTTGAACCTTGGAAGACTTTAAGTACATCACCTCGTTGAACTAAATCAACACTGATAACACGTTCTGATAAAATTTCATTGTTTGATCCTAAAGTTACTAAAACTGCGTCAGTAGCTTTCAATGATAAAAGTTTTGATAATGCTTCTGACGTTTTTCCTTTAGCTACATGCTCTAACCATCTACCAAAGCTGATGAAAACTAATAACATCGGTGGTGTGTCGAAAAATGTTTGAGGACTAGTGGGCTCTTGCATTGCAATTGCCGCAATCAGAACACATAATGAGTAAACATATGAGATAGTAGTTGTCATTGAAATTAGTACATCCATATTCATTGTACCATGCTTCAATGCCTTATACGCTTGAACATAAAAACGCCAACCACCAAAAAATTGTACAGGAGTTGAAAATACAAAGAGCAATAAATTTTCCCAAGAAACACCAGGAATAACACAACACATATCTTCATGGCTTTTGTGAGTATAATACATGTCTGTCATAAAATATGTCATTATTATCATGCTTGGAAGTCCAAAAATTAAAGATATAAAAAAGGATGTCCGCCACTTTTGAATTTCTTCTCTGTAATTAATTAAGTATATCTATCAACTTACTGGATTAATTATAAAAACCAATGCACCAATTAAATAAATACTTGCCTTTGATTTAAATAATCACGGCTATTTTTTTCATTATTGTTAAATAAAGTTGCCGTAAAGCCAAGTTTATTTATTTTTTCAATTATATCTCGAGCACCCGTTTCTGATGAATCAAATTTAAATTTTCCTCTCTGTGTCGATAAAGCAACAACTGCTGATTGTACACCTGGCAATTTACTTACTATAGACTCTATTTTATTTACACAGGATGCACAGGTCATTCCCAGAATCTAAAATATTGCAAAAAAATAACTTTTTAAAATAAGTAACTAAACTGAACTGACGTGCCCAATAAGCCGTTTCATCAAAATAAGTGTAATTTTATTTAAGATTTTAATAAAGTAATAAACTATCTAACTTTTTATATTTCGTTTATTTTTAATTACTAAAGTAAAAGACCCACTTATTGACACTTGCAATTTTATTTTAATTAAAAAAAAAAAAAAAAAAAAATCAACTCTGATAAATTAATAAATATAACTTTTGAGTAAAAAATTTTAGGATAATTGGTTTTTTGAGCATTTTATTTTTTTAATCAGAAGAAAATTACAAATGTCAAATAACTAGGCCAGTGTCAGTAACTGGGTCTTTTACTTTAATTAAAATTTTTCATTTGTTATGTATTTTGAATAACTAAACTGATTCCGATGAAAATTCCAGCACAAATGTTTATCAAAAAATAAAGCTTATAAGACTTGTGAGATTCATTTGTCTAATAACCGTAATAAACATTACTCTAAAAATGGTTAAAATTATATTTTTAATTATGTAAGAAATGATTAAACATTGTAATAATTATAATAAGTACCTGTAATTCTACTTCAGTTATACCTGCTCCAGGTTCATCAATCACTGTAGTAGGAAAACCTAAATCTGTAATACTAGAAGCTATGTCCATAGGGCGAATTTTATCTGACATGTATATTACTTCAGCTTTAGCAGCCATCAGTGCCACTAAAATGTTTTCAACTCCATACAATTTTCTGCAATGTTTTTCTATAGCAGCAACACATGAGCCACAAGTCATACCCTGAAAAAAAATTTTTTTTTTGTTATTAATACAAGTTTTCATAGAAACTCACATAAAAATGTATTAACTTTTTTATTACATTTATTTGTAAGAAACACTTAGAAAAATTTTCAGATTTTTTATGGTCACCAGCACCATTAACTGATAAAAAAGATGTATTTTGTTTATCTTTACTTATTATTTTTGTTGTTGTTGAGATCATAGCACTTCCGTTAACTTCTTTAACATATGCATCAAACCCCATGTCTTCGATAGAAGCCGCTATATCATCTGCACTAATATTGACATCACTGTATGATACTTTAGCTTCCTTGTCATTTAAAGATACATTAATTTCTATTACACCTAATTTTTTTGATATGAGATCTAAAAACATAAAAAGTATTTATTAAATTATTTACTTTTTATAAATTTATTCATTATTGTTTTTTACATTTATAGTAACTAGAATTTATACCTGTAATGCTATTAGCACAAGATTGGCAAGTCATACCATCAATATGAATGGTACACACACTGGTTCTGATTTCAAATCGATTAGATTCGTTCACTTCATCAATTTTTGATGATTCTAAAGATGCATCGAATCCCATATCATTAATGTTATCTACTATCTGATTGGCCGAAATTTCTTGAGTATTATACTCGACATATCCAGCGTTTTCTTCCAAATCAACTCGAATATTTAAAACTCCTTTTAATTTTCCTATTGTACCCTGAATATTCTGGACGCAACTTTGACAACTCATCCCCTTAATTTTAATCTTGACCGATGTTGCAATATCTCTGCTAATATCGGATTTTTGAGATCTTTGATCAAGTTGCATTGCTCCATTGTAGTCAGATTCGTCATCAATATCCCTGTAAGAAAATATGTTATTATGAATTCTAGAATAATACATCACTTATATTTTATTTATTTTAAGGTAATAATTTATGTTGATAATTTTATTTAAAAATATGTAAATACCAAAACGCATCGATGACTTGACTAGTTTTGTTAATAAGTGGAATTTTATCAGATACTTTGTTCATTATTTCACCTTGAAATAAATTACTAAAACTACGATAAATTAAACGCCGTTAAAATATATAATATATTAAGTAAAAGTGTTAAATTTATATATTATTAAAATAAATTAACTTTAATTTTTCTTAAATTCATCTCAGCTTTTACTTGTTGTGCACAACAAAACGTATTTCTCTCAGTAAGTAAAAAATTACAACCTATTTAATCTAACTGATAACCAGTTATCTGCGTGGTTTGTGGTGACTATAGGAATATACTCAATCAACGTTTACTTTACTCACGCGCTTCTATACAATTATAATTGTGCGGTTTCACATATTTTAACGGTCAAAAAATGTATTGCATATTTATGTAAATTATTGGTTTTTCAAATAATTGATTAATGATAACAAACATTCACTTCTTCACAAAACAATTGCAATAGAAAAATAGACACAAGTAATAGCAAATCTAACATTGTAGTATTAGTACAGTTGTTAACAATCGTTATAGTAATCTTGAATTACAGTTTTTTGTATACATTATTTTAGATCATATTACTTGTTAAAGAATTTGAAATCGAATATAACAAGTTTAATGCGTTTAATTATTTATAATCGACACATAAAACCAAAATATTATAGAAATTTGAACACGACAATTATTTATCCCAATCACGACTATTGGAATTCCTTATAAGCCTAAAACAAACATCTCGAAATTTTACTTATTCAAGAATATATTCTCGAAATGATTCATTCACAGGTGCTGTTTAATGATAAATCACTGCATGATGTGTACTTCTTCGATTTGCTGATTTAAAAATTATTCCAAACTAAAATAAATCACTACACAAGTATAGCTAATTAAGGATTTGTACCTCTTTACAAATAATTAAATAAAAAATTATTAACAATTTGAATTTTTTTCTCAATTTCTCCTATACAAAGGTGTTTTGAAGATATTTAAAAGATTTTTAATTACGAAAAACAAAAAATAGGTATACCATTTATCCTGGCTTATTTTGAAAAAGTCTTTAAGGTAAAAGCCCCAATAGATGATCACGTACCAGTATATGATCACTCCATGTATTTGTATATCTATATTCATAAATATAGGTATACAAATACATGGAGTGATCATATACTGGTACATGATCATCTATTGGGGCTTTTACCTTAAATGTAAAAAAAAAAAAAAAGAATTTTTATTTATTCAAAAAAAATTTTGATAAATTCAAACCGCGTAAAAATAACGGCCCTTACATTCACGCTTCGTAGATTTAAGGATCTTATATTCATGCGGTGTAGATTACGGATAAATACACGATCCATAAAATAATTTTGATTTATTTTTTCAATTAGTTATCCAAAAATTAGAGTTATTATTTAAAACCGCAGCTTTACCTATTCTTGATTATAAAATATCGAAAAATTGTTTTGGGGACATTATTTTTTGTTTTTGAATTATTCTATTTTAGATAAACTTTGAGAAAAATAGATGTAATGAGATGAAAAATACATTTAACTGTAGTAGTCAAGATCGTTCAACCGAATTATTGTAAATGCACTTAGAACATTGTTTGAAAGAATTATAAATGTGTTTTTTAATGCAAAAAATTACTTTGTTATTTATTTAGTATATAAAAAACATTATTTTGGCTTGAGTAAATAATAAATTAACGATATATTATCAAAGTTAATGGTCTTAGTAATAAAACACAATTGTTTAATGTCTATAAATTTTTTTTTTTGTAATGTTACAAACTTTTTTGATAGTAAAACGAAGAAAATCAGAATAAATCTTATAAAAATCTCTTAGTTTAAAAATAAACGGAAAAAATTAGTGTGCATATTCACTTTTGTTATAACAGTTATTTGATTTGATACTTTCTCTATGCGCAATAAAAAAAGTTATAGTTAATTTCTAAAACTAACTCAACCAACAATAACATTAATTTAATTAATTTCTAAATAAAATAAATAGAATATTTCAAATTTCATATGAACAATAAGTACAGACCCAAGTAAACAAGCATTTTCAGTTGCAGAAGAATTGTAGTTTTTTCTATTAAATCCGTGAAATTTAACCGATTTCTCTGGAGATAAAAAATTTCCATCTGCAAGTTTTATCTGGCCGATTGAAATTTTTGAATAAAAACTCATTCTTAAAAACAGTAACAAAAGCGCACTATACCGATATAATAATAAAATGTTAAAGTCATTTATTAACGTTGAATGAGGTGAAAAAAATAAAAAGATTTGAATATTTAGGAGAACGTAGTTTACAGACGTCAATCGCTTTATGAACTGAATGGATAGCAAGCCTCAAGAGAAAGGCACGCGCGTGCTCCAATTAGAGGACTCTGAATTGTTGACTCTCACTTACATATTAAAACCAATACCATGTTATACAATTTACAATTGCAGAAATTGAAGAAAAAATGTACTAAAATGTTCATTTATCAAACGAAAATATTATAAAAAAAATGTAGAATATTTAACACTATGAAAAAAAAAAAAAATACAAACGTAAATATTGATTAAAATTTATGATTCAAAATAATTTGACTGTGATAATTTAAACAGCCTCAAAAAGTTTCAACCGATTTAAGAATTTAATATTATTTGATATGATTGTGAAACAAATTATTTTTTAACTAGAGATTTTAACATTAAAATATTTTAATTTAGTAGGTTACCCATCCCTGTTTCAAATTTCCAATAGGATCCCATCAAAAGAGACAAAAGCCACTTAGAAACCCATAAATTTTATTGGTTTCTAAGTGGCTTTTGTCGCTTTTGATGAGATCTTATTGGAGATTTTCAACAGGGCATACAGGAAGCCCCAGAGTTGAACGACGGGGCCATAAATGTCCCATGCCTGGGACATTATTGGGAAGCCCATCTTGGCAAACCTATATTGTCCCATGCCCGGGCCATAACTGGGCAATCAGCCTTGGCCATTCCAATGATTACCCAGGCTTGGGCCAAGACTGAATAACCTAACCTTGGCCAAGCCTAGAGTCACCCTAACTTGGGCAAAGTTTGTGTAACCTAACCTCGGCCGTTGGATGGTAACCCTAACATGGGCCAAGACTGAATGACCTTGCCTTGGCCAATGAATGGTAACCCTAACTTGGGCCAAGATTGTGTAACCTAACTTCGGTCGTTGGATGGTAACCCTAACATGGGCCAAGACTGAATAAACTAGCCTTGGCCAAACCTAGAGTCACCTTAACTTGGGCCAGGACTGGGCAATCTAGCCTTGGTCAACCCAATGATTACCCGAACTTTGACTAGAACTGGGTCCCCCAGCCATGGCCATTCAATGGCGATCCAGACTTGAGCCAGGACTGAGCAACCTAGCTTCGGCCGACTCAATGATTACCCGAACGTTAGCCAAGACTGGGATGCCTAGCCTTGGCCGTTGAATGGCAACCCAGACTTGAGCCAGAATTGGGCAACCTAACTTTGGCCATTCAATGGGAAATCCAAATTTAATTAATCATTAAGTAATAGAATTTGGAACAGTAAATATTTATTAAATTAAATTTTTTTTAAAATTAATAAACAATTGTAAAAAATAGATAATTTTCATCAAAACACAATATTAAATAACATAAATTATATAAATAATAAACCGTCACACTCTGTCACCATATAGATTTAGCTTATATGAATGGTGAGATGTGCGTTAACTTATCGGTCGTACGGCGTAGGGGTTAGTGGTCGGTCTGGCAAGCGCGCGGCTCGGGTTCGAATCTCGGTTAGGGTAAATGCGATTTTTATTTTATCTCTATAATTAGCGAAAGTTAGGTCTAAATTAAGAGTTAAGTCGTCTAAACTTGCGTTAGCTCTACATCAAAATTGAAATAAATTATTGACAATTAAAAAGTTCCTTTTTTATAATTTCAACTAACAACTACTCATTTTATACAAAATAATTTAACGGTTTCGTAGAATTTTACTATTTTATTTCAGAGAATTCAATTTATTCGAAATTGGGTTCTTAATACTAATTTGGTTTCACATTAAACAATTAAATTCTAAATATATTTTGTAATCTACTTGTGTTAGTAAATTCTATAGTGGTGAATAAGCCTGGGCTTGCTTTGGCTTAAAAACTTGGACCAGTCTTGGTTAACAATCTTGGGCCAGTCTTGGTTATCATGCTTGGGCCAGTCTAGGCAACCAAGCTTGGCACCCTGTTATCACTCCAGACTTCTACCAAGGCTGGGCCAAAGCGGGTTTACAAGTATGGGCCAGAGATAGACAGCATTGCGCCAAGCATGGCCCACATCTGGCCTTGTCGTATTGTCCTGTATGGGATAAAGGCAACTTTAAAATTATGAATATTCGAGAACATAACTGGACACCTAAATTCTTATCATCGATATAGTAAATTTGCGGTAAAAATTGACAAAAAAGTAACAACATAGTTTAATTTCAAAAACTGTACCCATTTATTTCTCTATTTGCACTCATTGAGAGTAACCGTATTATCTTTGTGGCACTTGTACGGTAAATGGAAACTTAAAAATCAAATTTCTTGCTATCAAAAAGAAATTTCAAAAAGCGCATCCCTGGGAAGTAAATTTATAAATAGTCTATTGAATGTCAGATCGTTTTTTTGTAAATTTTTATTTGTTTAGAAGAAATTTATGAAACTGCAATGCCAAGGAATGTCTTTTAATTGTTACATAATTAGCTCAATCTAATTGTTACCTAACTGTTTAACTCTTATTAACTGATGACATCATCAATACTCATTAAAATGTAATAAAAAACTGATCAAATATTAATAATTTTTGTTGACTACTTAAACGCAATCCTTATAAATACAATTAAATTTACTCCTTTAGTAGCTGCAGTTCGTGATTTCAGGTAAAATAAATCAAGTAGCAGAAAGTAAATTCATGTAATTATATTAATACTTTGTCATTTATAACGGACAATTTTTAAATTGAAGGAAAAGTGATAAGAAATGTTATACAACTCCAAGCAAGACTAATTACCAAGTAGTTGATAAAAATGCATACTTTAATTTAATAAGATATTTATTTTAACTTAACTATAATGTCAAAATTTATTATATTTTTAGCAAGAAATCTTTTATTACTTAGTAAAGAATTACTATTTATTTATAAGAGGAGTCAATTATTGTTGTTTATTACGAAAGCTGACATTAAAATTTAACTAGAAAAAAAAATCTACAAAATAAATGACTACCAGACTTCATTTTCAAGCTCAATGTGTTCGAAAACGTACTGATCAATATGACATTAACCTTTTTCTGAATAAAGGATTCATATAATTCCCAAATAGGGCTTCAACTGATTGTAGTCTACTGCAAAATTATGAGAGTGACGGTTACTCATTAATTATAACATAATATACCTATGCGCTTGTCCCCTTCTACAATTTCTTGAGCCCTTTCTTTACGAAAACGAGTCTTATTGTATGATTCAAACTAAAAAGGGGGACATGCAAGGTCAATTAAGAAAAATTTTTCGATTTCATACCGATAGTTATGGATATCTGAGTATGCGTTTTTAGTCTAGGAACGGCATTACCTTTTCGTATAATTTTGAGGTCAGTAGATTAAATAAGTCTTATCTTTATCTATATATATATAAGAGATTTCCACCTATATAGTCACTCATCACGATATCTCTGGAACCATTAGAGCTAAAGACTTGAAATTTGGTAGGAATATTCTTTTCACCGAGTAGAGGTCAGCTAAGAACGGATTTTACGAAATTCCACCCCCAAGAGGGGTTGCGGGGGTGTTAATTGAAAAAAATTCACATTTGAAAAATACAGCTCTTATAGGTATTAAACTTAGTCAGGATATTCTTTTTGGCATGTTTGAATTTACTAAGAACTAATTTTATGATATTCCACCCCCAGAAGGGAATGCGGGGGCGTTGAAAATTAAAAAAAATTTTTATCTTCCAATCTATAGCTTTTAGAACTCTGAAACTTGACCAAAAAATTTTTTTTAGCATCTTTGAGTTTACTAACAACTAATTTTATGATATTTCACCCCTAGAGGGAGTGCGGGGGCGTTAAAAATTAAAAAAATTGTTTTTTCCAATCTATAGCTTTTGAAACTCTGGAACTTGGCCAGAATATTTCTTTTGGCATGTTTGAATTTACTAAGAACTAATTTTATGATATTAAACCCTAAGGGGTTGTGCGGGGCGTTAAAAATATTAAAAATTTGTATCTTCCAATCTATTGCTTTAAGAACTTTAAAACTTGGCCAAAATATTTTTTTTGGCATGTTTGAGTTTATCAAGAATTAATTTTATGATATTCAACTCCAAGAGGGTTGTGCGAGGGCGTTAAAAATTAAAAAAAAAAATGTGTATTCCAATCTATAGCTTTTAGAACTCTGAAACTAGGCTGGAATAGAGTTCGGGAATAATGCCCTTAGAAAAAATGCATGGTGTAAAATAAAAATAAAAAAAAAGTCAAAATATTTAATTAATAGCTGCAATAGATCAAAACTTGAAACGATTTTTTATTTCGTCCTGTTAAACAACCAAGAATAAATACTTATAAATTTATACGTTAGTGTTTTTTTTTTTTTTTAATAAAAAGGTAAATTTTAATTTTGACTTTAAAATAATATGACTAATTAATTTTTTACAATATTTTTATTATTCCATTCGGCTTTTAACTGTTGCTGCTTGACCATTCTTTGCACCTTTTCATTACTCAGCTTCTCCATTATCTTCATAAATTCCCAAAAAAACGTAAAGGCGTCATACAAGGCTCGATGGAAAGATTTCTGTCATAAAATAAAAAAAAAAAGATTAAGTTATTAAAATGAATTATAAATAATACTGTAAATAATAATGTAAAAAATACATGTAAATAATATTGTAAATAATTACATTTCGTGCTTCATCATAAGCTGCGCCAATTGATTCGCTACGAGATTCTTTGAATGACATAGCTTCATGAGTCCGCCCATCTCTCAAGAAAACCTTTACAACGGTTGTACAACCAACAATGTATGTTCCATTGACTTCTTCAACGTAGTCTGTGATAAAACAAAAAATTATTTAATATAATTTTCAATTTTTGATTTTTTAAAGCAATTTCTTTTTTAATTTAACTAAGAACTTTTTTCTTATTCAAATTTTTTTAATTAAAAATTATCTGAGAAGTGTATACATTTTAATTTTGACTTACCAATTATCTGCTTCTTGAGTTCGTGCGACCAATTATCATTCGTAAAAGCCATGTCTCCATGTATAATTAATGTTTCTAAATTTAAATTATCAAGATTCATTATTTTTTATAATTTTTATCGTTGTGTAATGATTTATAGATTAAATATTTATTTTTTATTGATTTTGTTGATTTAATATTTATTTTTGATATATATTTATGTTTTTTATTTATATTTCTATTTTATTTATTTATTTTTGAAATAGCCTTGAAGTTATCTCCAAAACAAATGAATTATTTAACTTCATTAATATTTTTTTAATGTGTCAAAGTTTTAAAGAGAAAACAGATAGCTGTCAAACGAATTATTTTCTAAAAGTGATTTAATTGATAGTTAAAGTGAAATTAATTAATATTATCATGTGAAATGATCATTTACTAAAATTGATTAAAATTGTTCAGTGAAATTATCATCACGAATAATTTAGTGACTTTAATCAACATCTGGACTATCGATACATCATGTGAAATGATCATCGAATGATAAGTTTTTCATTAATTAATATTTTCTTGAATATTTAAATATTTTCATTTAAATTTTAATATTTATTGATTGGATTACTGTTTATTTTCTGATTCTATCGATCTAATTTAAAGAAATTATTAATATAGTCAAAAATAGAAAATTAAATACTTAAAACTTCTTTATATACAACATTCTTCGTTTTTCCTATTGGTTGAAGAATGACCAAGCTGTCAGGTGAACTTACTCTTGAGCATGCCACGTATAGTTGGCCATGAGAGAAACAGTCATTTCTTAAATCAATACCAGTCATCTTTAAACTCTGCCCTTGTGCCTTGTTAATCGTCATGGCATAACAAACTTTGACAGGAAATTGCAGACGTTTAAATTCGAAGTGGTAATCTGATGGAATCAGAGGGATCCTTGGAATGAATACAGTTTCTCCTTCATATTTTCCGGTGAAAATCATGGCTTCAATGACATTTTTGTGTAAGACTTTGACTTGAAGCCTGGTACCATTACATAATTTTGGCGGATTTAAATTGCGGAGCAACATTATTGGAGTGCCAATCTTGAGTTGAAGAACATGAGGTGGTATCCCTGGTGGATTGAGTGTGTGTAAGAATTCAACAGGATAGTGGACAGCTTCTTCATCCTCCAGTACTTTGTCCACCGATTCATATCTTACTTGCTCAGTTGGCAGTTTCTCCAGCAAAGTTGTTAATACAATTGACTTGTTCATTGGTTGGTGTGAGGATGGCTCTCTCCTTTAACCATGAACTACAATTATCGCCAGCTTTGTCAATATTCGGGTATATTTTGTCAGTCAAGGTGATTAAATCTGGGACAGTTTCACAATTAATATAGGACACGTTTATTCTTCCGTCTTCTTCCGGAATTTGGCCATCACCTATATCAATCAGTATTTTTGAAAACTCTTCTGCTTTCGAATTTGGCTGAAGATGAACACGCATATTGATAGTCAAAGATAAAACTTTGACCGAAGGCCATAAAATTGATGACTTAATACAGGCTTTAACTTCATCTGCACGTGTTCCTCGTGGCACAACAGGCAAAGTTTGTCTAAAATCACCGGCCAAGAGAACAATTACTCCTCCCATAATTCGGTCGCAACCTCTAATATCTTTGAGCAATCTGTTTAGAGCTTCAATACCATTTTTGTGAGCCATAGTGCATTCGTCCCAGATAATAATTTTTGTTTCTCGCAGCACATGAGCCATATCACTCTGTTTAGAGATGTTACAAAGTGGAGATTCAGAATAACCTAAATTGAGAGGTAATTTAAAGGCAGAGTGAGCTGTTTTACCTCCGTCTATCAAAGTCGCAGCAATTCCTGAAGAAGCAACGGCTATAGCGATGTTTTTTTCACTCCTGATTTTCGCAAGCAGTAAATTGATTAAAAACGTTTTTCCAGTACCACCTGGAGCATCAAGAAAATACAACTGCCCAGAATCAGATATAATCGAATTTAAAATTTCATTGTAAACTTTTCTCTGTTCTAGATTTAATTTAGGAACATTTTCAGCTACAACTTTAGTTAAATAGACGGTGTCGTAAGCCAATTCACGCAAATATTGACGATTAGTGACAATAAACCTTTCATCTAGGGTTGGAGAGTGGAGGCCGAACTGAAGAAGTGTTTTTCCAGACATTGATATAACAATATCTTCAAGTAGTATGAGACATTTGTTGTAAATAACGTCAAGTAACAGCTCAACATTTCCACCGTCTCGTTCTACCTCTCTCTTAATATCTTCTGAAAAATAATCTCGATATTTCTCCCATAATTTCGATGGGTCGTCAACATGACAAAAAACTAACATAATGGCAAACAGCTCACGGATCTTGTAGGGCGAATCAGAGATGCAAGCTTCATCCAGAGTGCGATACCACTAGCGTCATCTTCTAGAAGACCAAGTGCTCTACATGCTGCTTGAAATGTTGGATGAATCACTCCATCAACAGTTTTCAAAGCAGAAAATGATGTAGGACCTCGAATCTCATGTAGGAGAAGACGCAGGTGATAACATTCAGTATTTCCGGGATGCACGGTATAAACTCTACCTAAAACTTGATCTTTCTTGACTCCTAAATAACCTGAAACAACCTTACCTTTTTTTCTTCTATCAAAGCGGTTATTTTTCCATACGTAATAAGCTGGAACTTCAACATACAAAAGAGTTTTTGCAAAGTCATCAACTTGGCAAAGCTCAAAAAAAGCCATTAGTGTTGTTTTTTTTGGATTAATTACTTTGTCAATCACATCTTGCTCAGTAAAATAAATTCTTTGACCATTTTCAAGATGTACAGCAAGATGCATCACCGAAGGAAACCTGTCATGAATAGGAAAACGAAATATTCGCCAGACTGCTTCAGAGCTACTGATGTAACGTCCCGCCTGGTACTTCGTCACCTCATCAAAATCCTGAACGGTAAACGATGCTTGGTCAGATCCTTTATTTAAATAATTACAGATGTATTTTATGGCTTTTACGGAGTTACAACTCTCAACATTAACATGAGTCCCGAAGGTATGGGATAGAACGGGATTGTACGGCACTATCCATCGGTTGTCGATTTCAACTCCGTTAAGTTTGAAAGTTTTTCCTCCGTCTGCTGGTGATCGTCTACGATACTTGGGATATCCGTCATCTCCTGTTTGAGTTTCTTTTAAAAATTCCTTTGGGAAATTTTTTGTGCACTTACCATCAACCATACAGGGTGATTTTAAGTTGAAAGATCCACATGGACCGTGAACCATGGTTGTCTTGATAATTTGATAAAGATCTGGATTTATGTCTGGATCAGGTAACTCAGCGCAGATAATTTGGTCAATAGACTCTGGTCTCATTTTCTCTTCTAACCATAATAGAATATGAACATGAGGGAGTCCACGTTTTTGTCATTCTATGGTGTACATGTGACACCTTGTGTCACCAAAGATACGACCTACTGTAAGAAGTTTTATCATATGTTTCACTTTCACATTGAAAACCCTCGCTACGATGTCATGTCTATCATAAGACTGTTGACCTTCACTCAAAAGCTGCGTTATTTCCGGCCACTTAGGATTGCAGGTGAATGTTATAAATAAATCTGGCCGTCCATAATGACGTACATAGGTCATTGCATCTTGAGTTCGCTCATGCATGTAACGGGGTCCTCCAGTAAAAGAAGAAGGCAACACAACCATTTTTCCCATTGTTGATAATTGTTCATCATTTTTTGACAAAGCATCTTTCAAGTGAACGTATTCCTCACTTCTCAGTTTTTTTTTGGTTGTTACGAATATAGTTAAGTCTTTCAGTCTCAATTTTTGCGTACATGTCAACTAAAAATTGATTTAAAAGATTGCGGAATCGCAATAAATAGCACACTTCATTCTCACGCTCCATAATCCTAAAGCTGTAAAATTCTGAAGCAGATACTGTCTTATCGAGAGGCAGTTTAGTCGTCTCGTCACGCTTAGATATATTGATGTGATAGCCATCTTCTCCATAACAGAACATCAAAGGATATTGTAAAGCATCATATGAGCGGTGTGTTTCACTAATTCGCATCAACTTATTGTCTCTACTGTGAAGAACAATGTCTCTTTTTTCGAAATCCTGTCCGACAATGAGAACTGCAATTTCTTTTGCCTGAGGAGCATTAAAACGGCCCTTATGTTCTCCAGCCGGTTTTCTGTCAGCATTAATTATTACTTTGAAGTCTTTTTGATCTTTAGGAATTGAATCTATTGCAGCCTTAAAATCCTTAAGATATTTGTTATGCTGATATAACAACTTCTGCAATTGATGAACTAATTCCGGATAAACGCCAGGATAAATTCCACAACGGATGTCTCTTTCATGACATTCATCACCAACAAAGTATATTTGAAGAAAAAGAAGGCTTTTGGTTAGGTTCAGACATCAAGCTGCCTATTCTGTGATAAACCTGCCCTTGAACTTTGAAAGTTGGCATAAAATTTCCTTCTCTTACCTCTTTGGCTCCAAAAGATGTCATTTGGAAACATCCATTATACTTACGGGTATTTTTTAGAAAAATGTTCTGACAATGGATCCTGATGAGTCAATAAGCTGTGTAAAGGTTCAGGATGGAGGCCAAGCTTAGAAAGTTGAACTTTACCACTACTGCAGCACATTCCTTGAGTCTCATCTTTCCATTTCAAAGCATTACACCATTGGCAAGGAGAACGGGGACCAAGATTGACAATTTTGTCATTGGAATAATCAATTTGACAATTGTATTTAAAACCAGATAAACACTTAGAAGTCCAGGGCAATAATTTAGTCCTTGTTGTTTTTCATGGTATTTAGCTGTAGCTGCTTTATTAACATGCGGATTTCTAGTCTGATAATCTTTTGAGCTTTATTAATAACTTCAGGATGATTATTAACATACGTTTGAACTGCTTTTTGGATCTCAGGATGATTTTTTTGTATTTTTAACAGCCTTTCTCTGAACTTCTTTATGATTTACCGCATATTTTGAAGCAGCTTTTCTAAGTTGTTTAGACCTAATTGTACCTGAAAATCTTTTTCGCCGTTTTTGTCCTCTCCTTGATGAAAGTGATGGTTGAGTGAAAGATGCTTGAACGTTATCAATACTTTCCGATTGAGAAACACCGTTATTGATGGGTTCAGTCAATGGAAGTAAAACGTCAAAGTGACCTTTATTAAAATTCCCAGTAAACCTTAATCTTTTAATTCCATTTGTTGCTTCTCCAAACGCAACTATTAGATGACCATGTTGGTACACTTGAAACTCATATGTAAATAATTCTGCCGCCGCTTTGATTTCACAAAGAGTTCCATACGTGTTGGGCCTCGACATGTCATCAAAGTACGAATGTTTATTACTATAAGATTCTCCATTTAACTGATTGGTAAAGCATTGGAATCTCTGCCAGTTTTTAAACACGTAAAGCACAATTTCACTTCTTATTTGATCACTAAAGGACACTGTGTTATACAATAAAAACGATAATGAAGAAAAAAGACACGCGCCGTCGCCGGGAATTTCAATAATTTCGAAAGAAATGCTCGATTCCATTAGTGTGCAGTAAAAATTTGTATGGGTAAAAGAAATTGTGAAAAGTAAATTATGATATGTAACCGGTAAGTATAAAATATTAATAGAATAATTAATTTAAACTAAATTATGATCATTATCCAAATAATATCAATCAATCAATAATAACCTATTAAATATGATGAAGAGATTGTGAAAAGTAAATAATGTAATACAATTAGTAAGAATTGAATAATAACAGAATAATTAATTCAAAATAAAGTATTATAATAAACAAAATAATATCAATCAATGAATTAATAATCGATTAAATACCGAAAGAAAATTCATGCAACTGGAAAATTTTAAATGATTATAACAGAATAATTCATTCAAATTAAAATATCATCATAAATAAAATAATATTAATCAAATCAAATAATAACTTACTAAATATTAAAAAAACCTTTCAAGAAATGACCTTTGATCAATGAGTTTAGTATTATCTAATTATTATATTCAAATAAAAATTGGATGAACGCTATATCAACTAATAAATTTTTTTTTTTTATTTATGATAATAAATTAATTTCTGGAAAATCCCAAGCAGCAATGAAAATATTTAAATATTCAAGAAAATATTAATTAATGAAAAACTTATCATTCGATGATCATTTCACATGATGTATCGATAGTCCAGATGTTGATTAAAGTCACTAAATTATTCGTGATGATAATTTCACTGAACAATTTTAATCAATTTTAGTAAATGATCATTTCACATGATAATATTAATTAATTTCACTTTAACTATCAATTAAATCACTTTTAGAAAATAATTCGTTTGACAGCTATCTGTTTTCTCTTTAAAACTTTGACACATTAAAAAAATATTAATGAAGTTAAATAATTCATTTGTTTTGGAGATAACTTCAAGGCTATTTCAAAAATAAATAAATAAAATAGAAATATAAATAAAAAACATAAATATATATCAAAAATAAATATTAAATCAACAAAATCAATAAAAAATAAATATTTAATCTATAAATCATTACACAACGATAAAAATTATAAAAAATAATGAATCTTGATAATTTAAATTTAGAAACATTAATTATACATGGAGACATGGCTTTTACGAATGATAATTGGTCGCACGAACTCAAGAAGCAGATAATTGGTAAGTCAAAATTAAAATGTATACACTTCTCAGATAATTTTTAATTAAAAAAATTTGAATAAGAAAAAAGTTCTTAGTTAAATTAAAAAAGAAATTGCTTTAAAAAATCAAAAATTGAAAATTATATTAAATAATTTTTTGTTTTATCACAGACTACGTTGGAGAAGTCAATGGAACATACATTGTTGGTTGTACAACCGTTGTAAAGGTTTTCTTGAGAGATGGGCGGACTCATGAAGCTATGTCATTCAAAGAATCTCGTAGCGAATCAATTGGCGCAGCTTATGATGAAGCACGAAATGTAATTATTTACAATATTATTTACATGTATTTTTTACATTATTATTTACAGTATTATTTATAATTCATTTTAATAACTTAATCTTTTTTTTTTTATTTTATGACAGAAATCTTTCCATCGAGCCTTGTATGACGCCTTTACGTTTTTTTGGGAATTTATGAAGATAATGGAGAAGCTGAGTAATGAAAAGGTGCAAAGAATGGTCAAGCAGCAACAGTTAAAAGCCGAATGGAATAATAAAAATATTGTAAAAAATTAATTAGTCATATTATTTTAAAGTCAAAATTAAAATTTACCTTTTTATTAAAAAAAAAAAAAACACTAACGTATAAATTTATAAGTATTTATTCTTGGTTGTTTAACAGGACGAAATAAAAAATCGTTTCAAGTTTTGATCTATTGCAGCTATTAATTAAATATTTTGACTTTTTTTTTATTTTTATTTTACACCATGCATTTTTTCTAAGGGCATTATTCCCGAACTCTATTCCAGCCTAGTTTCAGAGTTCTAAAAGCTATAGATTGGAATACACATTTTTTTTTAATTTTTAACGCCCTCGCACAACCCTCTTGGAGTTGAATATCATAAAATTAATTCTTGATAAACTCAAACATGCCAAAAAAAATATTTTGGCCAAGTTTTAAAGTTCTTAAAGCAATAGATTGGAAGATACAAATTTTTAATATTTTTAACGCCCCCGCACAACCCCCTTAGGGTTTAATATCATAAAATTAGTTCTTAGTAAATTCAAACATGCCAAAAGAAATATTCTGGCCAAGTTCCAGAGTTTCAAAAGCTATAGATTGGAAAAAACAATTTTTTAATTTTTAACGCCCCTGCACTCCCTCTAGGAATGAAATATCATAAAATTAGTTGTTAGAAAACTCAAAGATGCTAAAAAAAATTTTTTGGTCAAGTTTCAGAGTTCTAAAAGCTATAGATTGGAAGATAAAAATTTTTTTTTAATTTTCAATGCTCCCGCATTCCCTTCTGGGGGTGGAATATCATAAAATTAGTTCTTAGTAAATTCAAACATGCCAAAAAGAATATCCTGACTAAGTTTAATACCTATAAGAGCTGTATTTTTCAAATGTGAATTTTTTTCAATTAACACCCCCGCAACCCCTCTTGGGGGTGGAATTTCGTAAAATCCGTTCTTAGCTGACCTCTACTCGGTGAAAAGAATATTCCTACCAAATTTCAAGTCTTTAGCTCTAATGGTTCCAGAGATATCGTGATGAGTGACTATATAGGTGGAAATCTCTTATATATATATATATATATAGATTAGTGATCAAAAAAATTTTGAAACTATGAAAATAATAACAGTATAAAAATAAGAACAATGATAAAATAGAAAATGATAGCAATATGGTAAAAAGTTCATAGTTTTAAATTTATAACCAATGTTCATTTAGAATTAGTTAATAAAAAAGATATAAGTTAAATTACTGTCTTTTTATTTAGCACGACAGAGTATTGACGCCTAGATTTAAGTTGTTTATATCCAATCTATATTTATATAGATTTGATATGTGTAACAAATTCTAAACTTGATGGCATTGACACTCACGTCGATCCATGGTGTAGGCCTACTGGGGATCCCGCCATGTAAAATAATGGGAAAGCATCGTACGACACAGTACCTCCATGGTGATGTGGAAAGCTGTGTTATTTATTATTTTAACTCATATAAATCGATAAGACCCTAAGTAGTTAAGGGTGTCTTAATTTCGTAAAATCCGTTCATGATAAATAATTAGGCAGCTAGATAACATAATTTAATATTTCTTTCACTTGGCATGTATTTTATGCCACGCGAAGCGGGCGGGTAACGGCTAGTGTATTATACTCCACTGAATCTGAATGTCGCGACAATTTTTGCGAAAACTTGGGCCTTTAAATATTCAAAATCATTAATAATTGTTTAACAGACACTTTTAAGAAATAAATTATTATTTTGGTAATTATTTAGATATGGGGCTTCGGCAATTTTTTAACATAAAAAAATCGAAAAATTAACTTATCTGACTTTTTTAACTTCCCGCTAGGAAAATTGAAAATCCGAACAAAAACAGTTTCACTGTAAAAAAATCACGCCAAGTCCACGTTCATAAGACTATTAAGAAAAAAAAATTTTATTTCTTTACAAAAAGATATAAAATAAAAAATTAAAAAATCCAAGTAACCGATATGGTTGTATATGATTTTCGGAAATTAAAAAAAATTTTGTTGTAAATTTAAAAATTAAAAGAAACAATTTTGGAACGTACTTGGTGTGCGTCATTGTGTACTTCAATTTTTTTTTAAAAGTCCTAGTAGATAGATTTTAAAAATTTCATAAAAAGTGAAATTTTTCGTAATCTCGCACGGGTTCAGGATCCTCTCCAGTTCTTCACGCTGTGGATCGAAACGAGGACATACAAAGAAGACGTGCTCCGCGTCTTCAGCAGCTCCTGGGCAGGACGGGCACTCCGAAGAGTCATCGTGCTTAAAGCGGTGTAGATACTCTCGAAAACACCCATGTCCCGACAACATCTGCGTAAGATAGTAATTGACCTCACCGTGATTCCGGTTAAGCCAAATGTCGATCCGAGGTATGAGACGGTGCGTCCACCTACCCTTCTCTGCAGCATCCCATTGTAGTTGCCATCGGCCTATGCTCTTCTGCCGTTCTTCAATTCTAAGTTCTTCAGGGCTCAGTGCAGTTGACCTTTTTCGTTGGTAAAGGGCCCGTCTTTCCTCTGCTAGAACTCTAAGAGGTAGGGTTCCAGCAATGACGCACACTGCTTTTTCTGATATAGTGCGGAAGACACTAGCTACTCGTAGGGCACTCAGTCGGTATATTGGTCCAGCTTTTCTCCATGATTCTTGGGTTTCCAGTGCATCAGCCCAAATGGATACTCCGTAAGTGAGCACTGATGTGACTACTGATGACAATAGTAGCCTCCTGCTCTGCATTGGGCCTCCGATGTTAGGCATCAGCCGTGCGAGACTAGCCCTCACTACTGACGCTTTGGCACTGACATGTTCCACCTGCTGCTTGAAGCTGAGTCGTGCATCCAGCATCACTCCCAGATAACGGATAAATGGTTGTGATGTGATTTCTTGTTCTCCGACTCTCAACTTGATGGTTTCTACCGTTTTTCTGCTGGTGATGAGCACTGCCTCGGTTTTATGCTTGGCTAGTTGCAAGTTCATCATGTCCATCCACAAATTGACTCGTCTGAATGTAATATCAAATGCCATTTCTATCTCTTCGAGGTGCTTTGCGACAATCACGACAGCTACGTCATCCGCATATGCTACAAGTTTGACTCTCGTAGGCAATGCTATTCTCAGGAGGCCATCATACATGATGTTCCATAGCAGAGGACCTAAGACTGATCCCTGTGGCACTCCTCCGGAGATTTCGTACACTTCCGTACCATTCGTCGTGTCACATTTCAGGAGCCTGTTCGTGAAGTAGCTCGCTACTATTCTGCGAAGGTATCCTGGTATGTTTTTTTCTTCTAGAGCCCGCATAACGCAGTCCCAGTTAGCGGAGTTGAAGGCATTCTTGATGTCCAAAGCAGCCACCAAGCAGTATTTCTTCTTTCCACCCTTCCATCTCGTTCCGGCGATTGCATCCTTGGCTATATCAACAACCAATTTGATAGCATCCAGAGTTGACCGTCCTTTTCGGAAACCAAACTGGTTCTCTGCTAGGAGTGGATCGACTAAAGCCTCTATTCTCTGATGAATCATGCGCTCGAATATCTTGCCGGCCGTGTCTAACATGCAGAGTGGTCGGTAGGATGACGGTTCTTCCGGCGGCTTTTTCCCCTTCGGAAGTAACACTAGCCGTTGCTGTTTCCACTTCTGGGGAAAAGTCCCTTCCTTCAGGCATGTATCGTAAACGTCCAGGAATAATGTCGGTGCTGCCCTAAGGATTGATTTCAGGACAATATTGGGAATTACGTCCAATTCCGGCGCCTTATTATTCCCTACCTTGATTTCCTGCCTCTATCAACTCGTCCAACGTGATAGTTGGGATGTCTTCAGAATTGAGCTGCTCCAACTTGTAGGTGAATACCAGCTGTTGGGGAAACAACGTAGTAACAATCTTCTCTAGGAGTTGTGGACACGTAGGTGATGGCATTGGTTGGCATTTCAAGTGGGTCATAACCACCTTATACGGTCTGCCCCATGGATCTTTCTCGACTTCTGCGACCAGTTCCTTCCAGCAACGTCTTTTGCTTTCTTTGATGGCTCTGTTCAGTTCTCGACGGGCCTTTTTATACTCTGCCAACAGCTCTGCGGAGTTAGATCGTCTGTAGCCACGCTGAGACTTTCTTCTTTTTTTAAGACACTTTGAGCGTAGAATGCTAATGTGATCGTTCCACCAGTGCACTGAAGGTCTTGAATTTATGCGACGTTTCCGAGACATACTAGCGTCGCAAGCCTGGGTGACTCTTCTCATTAGGTCCTTGGTCTTCTCTTCAGCAGTTTCTACGATGATCGGATTGCAGTCTAAGGCTACTACTAAAGCAGTGGGGTCGAGAGACTTAACTTTTCACCCAACCGCGCTAGCGCTCCTGTTGTCTCTTGTTAGTTTCTGGCCAGTTGATATTTCCCATAGTATCGCACTATGGTCGCTGGCTGTATAGATGTTCAATACTTTCCAAGAAAAACCTCTTCAAGCTAAGCAACTGCTGACAAATGTAAGGTCGACAGTTGAGTTTGCCTCTCCCTTAGTATACGTTGGCGTGTCACCGGTATTAAGAAGGATCACGTCCAGAGTGGCCATTGCCTCGAGAAGTACTTTTCCACGTGTATTAGTGAACTTGCTGCCCCAGTCTGTTGCCCAGGAATTGAAGTCACCAGCTATTGCCACGGGAAAGTGTTTTCTTGCGTCCTCAGTTAGCCGATCAAGGAAGTCTTCAAAATGCTCATTAGAGAGACTAGGTGGTGCATAGCAACTGTAGGAGCGGAGGCCATCTACCCATGCTGCTACGAAGCCAGCTTCTTTATTGTTGACTGTTCTCTGAAAAGGACATTTACCGCAGGACCAGATGACGGCTTTGTTAGTGCTGTCGGATTCCCAGGGTTGGTTACTCAGATGTCTATAAGGCTCACTTATAAGTGCTACATCTGAGCTGCACTATCTTCATGTTCTTGGCTTCGTTATCTTCTGGAGCGTTTCTTGGAAGATGGGGCATCTGTTCGTGCCTGCATGGTGAGCCGCCTTTTCTACGCCGTGCCGTTAAAAGCACAGTGCACATTTAGCTGGATTTTTACAGTCAGCAATTTGTGTCCTTCTTTTCCGCACCTTATGCAGAGCTTAGACCGGTCGACTTCGCTTTCGCACTGAGATCCGAAGTGCCCAAAGTGCCAGCATTTGAAGCATTGTATTGGGTCTCTTCGTTGCTCTCAATCAGACCACTCTCACGGCAATTAGACCAGCCTATCCTTATTTTGCAGTTTCCCTCCAGTAACTTTTGTGCTGCAGCTGCTGGTAGTGACACTGTGGCTGTCTGTGTACCCCTAAAGGCTTTACGGATCTTGATTGCCTCTAGTGGGATTTCACAACTTTCTCCAGCTTCCCTCTTTAGAGCGGTCTGAATATGCTCTTTCGTCGTGTCGTCATCGACATCTCGGATCTCGATGGTCTCCTGTGGCCCTTTGCAAATCACTTTGGCCTCCTCCTTAAGGATGTCCGCGATCGTCTTTTGCAGACCTTGGCCTTTGTCAGTGCTCTTCCTCGAAATCGTAATCAACAAGTCCCCACTTCTGGTCTTGTTGATCTTATCCACAGTTGAACGAACCTGCTCATCTGGGACGTCCTGCTTTATACGACGCAGAATCTCGGCATACTTTGTTTTCTCGGCCGGGCGGATGATCAGTGCGTCGGGTCTGATCCATTTGCGTGGTTTTTTCCGCTTAGGCTCTGGCCTGGGCTCCTTCGGCGGTTGTTTTGAGAGTTGCTCTTTAGCTAGCCTTCTCTTCTCCTTCTTAGACTGTACTTTTTCCCAGTCAGTCGTCTTCTTGGGTTCGTCACCCTGCCCTGCCAGTCGTTGGGGAGGGCTTTTTTTCAAGTCCTTCTTCTTTGTGACTTTGTCGGTTGGCTCTGGCGAATCTCGGTCCTTTCTCTTTCCAGACCTTGTGTCAGTTTCATCCTTGTCCTCAGCAGCAGATTCACCGTCGGCTCCAGTGTCCATTGCTTCTTCCGTCTCAGTTTCAGTTTCAATGCGGCGTCGTGATGACTGCCATTCCTCGTCCAGTTTCTTAAATCTTCCAAGAGCATTGACTACACCGGTTGTCTTGGTCTTTATCTCCTTGTGGATATTGACCTTAGTTTGGACAAACTCTAGCAGCTCAATGGTCAGCTTCTCAAGGCGCTCCAACGCTTGCGTTCTCTTCATGTCAGCGCTTGATTCAATCGCTGCTTGTTGAGCATGAAGCCCGTTTCTATTCTTGTTTGTTTCCTGTAAGTTACTCATACTTTTTTGATTTACCAGCGCATCGTACGGAGTGGAGCGGGTTGCCATAACTAGGAACGGGTGTACCCTCGGAGATAGTACTCCTACCCCAGTTCCCTGAGGCCTAGCCGACACTTAGCCAGTCCCGGAATACACGGACGGAATAGACTCGCTCGGAGCGGTGAAGATTCCGATCTCTAACACTCACTGCGTACTTCCTGATCAAGGCCCGAAGTGGCTGGCTCCTGATCCACTGCTGCAACTTTCACCTCGGCAGAGCAAGCTCACATCAGCCGTGGCCTGCATCGTCGGAAACTACGATACAGGTTCCGGACACTTCCAGTGAGTTACAGCAGGAACCAATCGTCTTGCTAGGTCAGTTAGTGTAACCAACCCATTAAAGGGGAGTTTTGTCCACGGGAGCTTATTTTGTTTGGTTATTTTGCTTGGCTCCTACCCGCTGTACCTCATCAACTAAGAGATTAAGTGTCATCCAAGGACAGCGAGCGTTCTCCCATCCGCTCGGGGAGACGCGCCCGGTAGCAGTATCTCTTCTGCCCCGAGAGAGTGTGTGTGTGTGTGTGTGTGTCTGGGTGTGTGGCAGTATGTATGTAAACCTCTTATAACTTTTGAACGGCTCGACCGATCGGATCGAGATAGGAGGTAATTTAAAGAGTATCATTTCCATTAAATTTCGTAAAAATTTGAATGAATTCAGTTCGCTAGATTTTGAGAAATCTCAAAAAAACTAAAAAAAAAATATTTGTCTAAATGTGGTTTTTTTGGAATAACTTTAAAACGCCTTTACCCATCGATTCCAAAAACTAATCAGCTTTTGACATCAAAAAAACCACGTCGATCGCCGCCAAGCCGATCAAAATAGGTTAATTCGTTCTAGAGATATCGTGAATGAAAGAAAACCGAAAAGTGTTTTTCTCGGAATTACTCCGGAATTCCTAGTTCAATCAATTCAAACTTAAGGAAGTCCTTTCGCTCCAGTTGAGTCACAACAATTGTAGTAGTCAATACTCGATAAATTAAAATAAAAAACTTGTAAAAATTCCGAAAATTAAAAAATAAATAGTATATGAGGCATTAATCGTTGAAATTTTGAAAATTAAAAAAAAAATAGTTAAATACAAAAATTAATTTGACTTTTGTAAATCAGCTGTTAGTAACTTGTTCGTGATTTGGCAACGCTATATGTCGGTTGTTTACATTTTTATTTGCACAATATAACCTTAACGATGTTTAATTTTTTGCAGTCAGTGTAAATAAATAAATTAATTAAAAATGTTTAGTCATAAAACCATAACATTCTAATGTCTCATGGCAAGAATGCTAGTATTTTTTAATTATTGTTTTATTATTCAATTATGAAATATGAAAATTTGTTAACAATCAATTAATTAATAAGTATGTATAAAAAACATAATCGGTGGTTAATCCCATAATTCGAGGAAGTTGTTAAGGTCTGACTTTCTCGTAAGACTCGGAAAAAATACTAACATTTTTAGAAATTTTTTTTTCAAAAATTTACACGGTGAAGAATAAATTAAACTTGACTAGTAGATAAATAAGGACTTTAACTATTAGATAAAACTTAATTTTATGCATAATCTAATATTTTTTATTTAACATTGATGGCGAAAGGACCTCCTTAAAAATTCTTTATGAAACTTAAAAAATTGCGTTAAATGCCGCTAACCGCGTGAAAATAGGTTAATTCATCCAAAAGTTATTGCAGTTTGAAAATTCAAAAAATAGTGGTCTACGAAACTTCTATCAGACTTTTGAGCTCGGAGAGCTCTTAGTAGAGAGTTAATATAATAATTCTTATAATCCTTTATTTTATTTTAGTATTATATTCGTATCATATATTATATTGTGATTGTTATTATTATTATTATTATTATTATTATTATTATTATTATTTGTTATTATGAAAATAATAAAGTTCATGATTGAATTGAAGTTAGTTCAGTATCGAAATTATCAAAACATGGCAAAAAATGGACCCTAATTAATTATTGACTAGGATTAGAGCGCACGCGTACAGCGCGCAGTTTAAATATCGAATTTACATTAAATAGTTGTTTACTTGGTTTTAAAAATGTTAATTTAACGATGAGTTTGTCAAAATATATTATAAGAGTGGCAAATTAAAGTTTTATCAGTATGAGAAATAGATATGAAACGTTTCTCCGTAAAAAATATTGTAAGTGTGGGAAAAAATTTTTAAACTGGAAAAAAAAAATAAATATCAAATGTACTTTTAATAGATTTAAGGAGGTCCTTTCGCCGCCAATGTAAAATAAAAAATATTAGATTATGAGTAAATTTAATTTTTTTCTAATAGTTAAGGTCCTTATTTATCTTATAGTGAGGTTTAAATTATACTTTACCGGACAAATTTTTGAAAAAATAAAATTTTTAAATGTTAGTATTTGTTCAGAGTCTTACGAGAAAATCAGACGTTTGCAGTATTTCTCGAATTATACTATCAGTCATGGATTAGATGAAGTAAAAAAAAACTAAAAATCATATTTTCGAAATATTCAGGTTTCTTTTTTTGCAATAAAATATATCAGTTACCGAGATATTTATTGAGAAATTAATATTTAAAAATCACAAAAAATTCTCAAGTTACCTACAATAAAATGGAGTCAAAAGATTTGGCAACGTTGCGTAGCGCGCGAGCTTCAGACCATTCAATAAATTCAAACTAAACTTTAACGCGCTTATGTTTTTCATGCATACTTATTAGTTAATTTATTGTTAACAAATATTCATAATTCATAATTGAAAAATAAAACAATAATTAAAAAATACTAGCATTCCTGTCATGAGACATTAGAATGTTATGGTTTTGTGACTAAACATTTTTAATTAATTTATTTATTTACACTGACTGCAAAAAGTTAAACACGGTTAAGGTTATATTGTGCAAATAAAAACGTAAACAACCGAAATAAAGCGTTGCCAAATCACGGACAGGTTACTAACAGCTGATTTACAACAGTCAAATTAATTTTTGTATTTAACTATTTTTTTTTTTAATTTTCAAAATTTCAATGATTAATGCCTCATATACTATTTATTTTTTAATTTTAGGAATTTTTATGGGTTTTGTATTTTAATTTATTGAAAATTTACTACTACAGTTGTTATGACTCAACTGGAGCGAAAGGACTTCCTTAATAGTTACCTGTTTGACACTGGTTTTTCAGCAGACTGATTAATACTTTCTGGAAAAATAAAAAATAAATTAAAAACATTTTTCATTCATAAATATTCGAATATTATAAAAAAAATGTGAGTAGTTATTGAAATTTGCAGTATTTAGTATTATTTAAGGTATCACGACATTCTACATAAAAACATAATACTCATGTTTATGTGAAGGATAAAAGAAATTTTTTTCTTAAAAAACCATGACAGGTTTTTATAGATAATTGATAGAAGATTATAAAACCGCTCTTCAATTTTCTATGCGGTAATTAGCTGCTAAAATACTTATGTTTGTGTTTATATCTTTAAATCAAATGTGTAGCCATTATTTTTTAAATTATACTTTGTAAACGCATTTAAACATATCTAAATAAAACTTATATTTTGTACGTTATTCTTGATATCGTCACAACAAACCTGTTTTATTTTCAGGTAGTTTATCATTTGTATTAAAGTGTTGAATGGAGAGCTTGATAGGATTTAATCCATCTTGAATTTCCATTGCTTCCTGAAACATATATATAAATATATACATATATATATAGTCAAAAATTAAGCTTTCAATTTTATAGCAAATGATCATTTTTTATTCGACAGCAGTTTTAGGTCTTAAATCTGAAAATTCACAATGTTTTAGATTACAAAGTATAGTACATTATTATCAGCTGTTATTACCTGAGAGTAGAGTATTGTAGTGTTGAAAAAGTTTTAATTAATAATTGATGGTATTTGGTATTCATTGGTATTTGTTTTATTATTTATTAATTGAATAATTATTAATTGGAATATGAATAAATTAATCTACAGATTCGGTAGCGCCAGACTACCGAATGTGTTTACTGTAAGCAGAACGGTTTTTTGAGGTTGCGAAATTTAATTTAATTCTACGGTACTTTTTTTCACTAATTTGTTTATTATAACAGTAATTCATAATTTATTTTACCGTATTAATTAATTTATATTCACTTATAACAATTTATTTACTTGAAATTATTAAATTTTATCAGCACATACTATAGCGCGCTCACATTTTTCGATCCTGACTTTTTTTTTATGTAAAAAGTGACATGCCACAGACTAGATAAAATAAAAATGTGTAGTAATCCTCCTATAGATACGCAACTACAGTTAAAAAAAGTAATTCACAGCTTACATTTACGGCCGCCAGGGCGCACTGGAATTATATCTACATAAACTGTAGCTTCAAGGGGATAGTTTGCGGTAAAAAATGCAGCCAACGCGAGATTTAAGTTAGTACCGTAGAAAAGTAAACTCCAATCTTAAAGGTGCTCACACACGTGTTAATGAACTAAGGTAAATTGCTTGCAGTTATCCTTTTATTTATTTACTTTGTTTATTTACTTTGAGCTCTCTGCGAGAAAGTATTGTATATAATTCTATATAATAAACTAACGATGTGACTAAGGTACAGCAAACAAACAATACGACTCAATAAATCACAATAAAATTCACAAAAAAACTAAAAAAAATATTTTTTTATATGTGGTTTTTTCGGACTAACTTTTAAACGGCTTTACCGATCGATTTTGAATAATAATCAGCTCTTAACATCAAAAAACCACATCGATTCTTGCCAGTCGGGTCAAAATCGGTTGATTCGTTCGTGAGTTATCGTTGACGAAAGAAAACCGAAAAACGTGTTTTTTGAATTACTCCTAAGTTCCTAAGTCGATCAAATTCAACTTGACAAATGTTTGTAAGGCTTAAGAAACTGCGTCGAATATCGCCAACCGCGTAAAAATCGGTTCATTCATTCAAAAGTTATTGCAGTTTAAAAATTAAAAAAATTAGAAAAACAGTAGACCCTGAAGGCCATCCGTGCAACTTCCCGCTAATTCCATACCTAGGTGCATAAAACTGCAGTAATGACGTTTTTGAGCTCTTCGAGCTCAAAAATACAATTTATGTGTTATTTTGAGCTCTTCGAGCTCAAAAGTCTGATAGTAGTATCATAGAACAATATTTTTTAAATTTTTAAACCGCACTAACTTTTAAATGAATCACTCGATTTTCACGTGGTTGGCAGTATTTGACGCAATTTTTTTAGTTTCATGAAAAATCTTCAAGTTTGAATTGATAAACTAGGAAATTTGGAGTAATTCCAAAAAAACACTTTTTTTGATTTTCTTTAGTTCATGATATTTCTTGAACGAATTGACCAATTTTGACCGGCTTGACGGCGATCGACGTAATTTTTTCATGCTAATAGCTGATTAGTTTTTTAAATCGATCAGTGCAGTCGTTTCAAAGTTATTCCAAGAAATGTCGGAGTTATGTTAAAAAACAATTGTTTTCAAATATTTTATCGAGGATATCTCTCGAACTAATCAACCGATTTCCACGTATTTGGCGGCGATCGACGCGGTTTTTTAAGTTCTGAAATTGTTTTATATCATCAAAAACGATCCGAGAAGAAATGACGAAGTTATGTCGAAAAAACACTTCTTTCGGTTTTCTTTCGTTCACGATATCTCTCGAACGAAGAATATATGGCGAGGCTTTCGCCTACCTCCGAAGAGGCCGTTTCCTGGGCTCAAAAGAGCTATACACGCACGTATATTTGTCCTACTCCCACCATAACGAGAACACAGCCCAGTTCGCGGACAAGGAAAAACCGCCGTTCTCTTGTGTTTATACACATTCATTGAACAGCTGCAAGAGTTGCGTATAATTGTAAGTGTGTGCAACTCTCATCGACTCCTCTGGCAACTCATTCCCCGTAGGCACATCGAGATGTACCCACAGGATATGAGCAGTATCCAGCGGGGACCACGGGGAGGCGGAGTCGATTGAAGACCATGTTGTTTGTGTGATGTGTTGTGTGTAACGTCTGATTTTACGTGTAAGTGTTTGCGTGTGTAGGGTGCCCGGGCACTTGTGTTATTTGTGGTCATTTTCCCTAGCTTATTATACGTCAGTCATCCAAAGCTTTATACTGTCCTCACAATTGTGTGGAGCATATCGCTTGTGCCTAGGCGCTCCGACTCTACCTAGGTGGATGTCTGTTGAGTCTCGTCCCTAGTCGCGTTTTCATTAGCTAGCTGGGTTTGGAGTTTGCAACACATTACTACTTTACTGAAACCTTTTAAAAGCTTGAAGTTACTTTGGGATGTGGCAATCGCACGCGCAACGCTCGCCCACTCCGCGTTCCCACCCCATATGTCCTTGAGCACCTCACGTTGAGGCTCGTACTCATGGCATTCAAGCATTAAGTGCTCCACGTTGTCGACCCTTTCTCCTAACCCATTCTCCCTACACTCGTCGCAGAATCTACTATCCGTATGTTCGTACTTGTATTGGTATTCTCTAAAGCAACCGTGGCCGGTTAGGATTTGGGTCAGCCAGAAGTTAGGGCTGATCCATTTGTTTGTTAGACGCTCTGCTACGTCTGGAAAGAAGACTTTAGTTTCGCGGCCGTTCTCTGATGTATCCCATTGTTCTTGCCACCGACGTATGGTTTCAGTTCTAAGGGTGACAAGGCGATCCTCCGCATCTGGCTGCACGGTGACGTTTCCAAGGGTAGCCTGTTTGCCGATACGGAGGCTGTATCGCGCGCACCGTTCGTCTATTACGAGCTGAATGGGCACTGCCCCCGCGACTACGCAAATCCCTTCAAGCGAAACTGTCCTGTAGGTAGTAGTTGTTGTTATCAGCGCTTGACGCTGAAGTGCTCGAAGATGTCTCCAGTCCTCCCTATCGCAACGGTCACTCCAAGCTGCCGCCGCATATGTGACGACAGGCATAAAGAAACCCTTGTATATGGTGGACATAGCTGGGTATCGCAATCTCCATTCTGCCCGCGCAATACGCCGCATGCGCCCGAATACCCTACTTAGTTTCGCGCGCCTTGTTTTAATGTGATTTTTCACTTTGAGGCCCTCGTCGAAGTGTACCCCTAAGTATCTAACGCTCGATTTGAATTTGACTTTGGAGTCTCCTATCATTATTTTTGGCGGTTTGTTATCGTATTTGGGCTTTCTCTGTCGTCCTTTTGCTTCATAGGAGTACGGGCTCTTTTTGTCCTTACGTGGACCGCGATGTACAAATTCGTTCTTGAGGAAGATGGCTTCAGTCTTCGACTTCGACAGCTCGAGCTTTGCGGAACAGCACCATTCCAGTATCTTATCTACTACTATTTGACTATTATGCTCTATTTCTTTTCTCGAAGAGCCTTCTACTAAGACGAGCAAATCGTCAGCAAACGCAACAAATTTATTCCCGTGTTCTGTCAGTTCGAGTCTCTTAAGGAGATCGTCGAACATGATGTTCCAAAATAATGGTCCCAGCACTGATCCTTGCGGACACCCTCGCGTCGGCGTTTTCGATTCGCTACCAAAACCCCATGACAGCGCGACCGATCTGTCCTCAAAGTAATTCCGAATTACCGCGTAAATGTTGCTAATATCTCTCGAGCGAATCAACCGATTTTGACCGGATTAGCGAAGATCGGCGTGGTTTTTCAAGCTTAAGGGCGGATTCGTTTTTGAAGTTGATCGATCGAGCCGTTTAAAGGATATTCCAAAAAACCACTTTCAATAATGATTTTTTTCTTATTTTTTTTGGGATTTTTCAAAATTTCTCAAAATCCATCAGTCCGAATCGGTTCAAATTCTCAGGAAATCTAAGTTTGAGGGAACTCTTTAGAACGCTGCTTCGTACGTTCCAATCGGTTCAGTCGTTCAAAAGTTATAAGCGAGTCACATAGTCACACATAGACATAGACATAGTGACAACCTCGCGGAGATAGTCAGAGAAGCTTCCTGTGACCTTCAAACGTCGAGATCTGATAAAAACTCGATTTTTGCAAAACGGGGTGAAACCAATAACTTCCCAATTTTTGAAAATCTTCAATTTTCTTAGCGGGAAGTTAAAAGAACAGTTGCGATTTCTAACATGTTTGCTGACTCAGAGGCGCGAAATTCAACAATATTTAATGATCTGGATTTATTTTTTAGCGTTAAATTTTACATTTCAGAGCAAAATTGAAATTTTTAACTTCCCCCTAAGAAAATTGAAAATTTTCAAAAATTGGGAAGTTATTGTTTTTACCGCGTTTTTCGAAAATCGAGTTTTCATCAGATGTCGACGTTTTGAGGTCCTAGGAAGCTTCCCTGACTATTCCCGCGATGGTGTCCGTGCGGCTGTATGTGTGTGTGTGTGTGTGTGTGTGTGTTGTATGTGTGTGTGTGTGTGTGTGTGTGTGTGTGTGTGTGTGTGTGTGTGTGTGTGTGTGTGTGTGTGTGGATGTATGTAAACCTCTCGTAACTTTTGAACAGCTTGACCGATTTTATCGCGGTTGGTGCCATTCGAAAGGGCTTGACCAAACTTAGATTTCCAATACACTTTGGATCGATTCGGACCGGTAGATTTTGAGAAATCGCAAAAAAACTACAAAAAAAAATTTTTTCAAAAGTGGTTTTTTTGGAATAACTTTTAAACGGCTTTACCGATCAATTTCAAAAACGAATCAGCTCTTAACATCAAAAAACCACATCGATCGCCGCCAGTCCGGTCAAAATCGGTTAATTCGTTCGTGAGTTATCGTTGACGAAAAAAACCGAAAAAAGCGTTTTTTCGGAATTACTCTGAATTTTTCTACTCTGTCAATATAAACTCAAACATTTTTTATGAAGCTTAAAAAACTGCGTCAAATGCCACCAACCGCGTAAAAATCGGTTCATTCATTCAAAAGTTATTGCGATTTGAAAATTAAAAAAATAGTGTTTTATCAAACTTCTATCAAACTTTTGAGCTCGAAGAGCTCAAAAGCATACAAAAGCTACTTTTTTGAGCTCGGAGAGCTCAAAATAATATACAAATTGTATTTATGAGCTTGAAGAGCTCTAAAACGTCATAAGTGCAATTTCAAGCGTTTAGGTATAGAATTGGCGGGAAGTTGCAGGGATGGCCTTCAGGGTCAACCGTATTCCTAATTTTTTTTTTAATCAATTACACAATTTTTTTAATAAATTAGCGTTATCAGGCGTGCATTTTTGGATTTTTCAAACTTTTGTGTTTTATTTCTTAAATACCGGGTAGTTGATAAAATTATTTTCTTGTGTTTTTCAAAACATGAGATGCTATATTATAAATATACATATAATATAGACCAACTTAACGATTAAAAAAGTTTCACTTCTATTGTGACCTTATGCCTGTGAGGCTCACTCGTTTTTTTCTGAAATGTAAAGTTTCCAATGGATAATTTTATTACAATTCCTTCACTAATTAATCTAAAGGAACTTCGTTCCATCCGGGTGTCCCTTGACACCTCTCAAGTTCTTTTTTTAAATACACTGTACATAGAATCAAGGGTAGAAGGTTTACTAGATACAACATAGCACACTTATGTCTGTAAGTTACAAGTGTAATGTAGAGACGAGCAAAAAATGACACTTAACAAAAAGATATGAAATCCGAACAAAAACAGTTTAACTGTAAAAAATTGCGCCAAGTCCACGTTCATAGAACTCATCTCAATAACATTTGCCCTTTACAAAAAAAATTAGGCTCGTTTCAATAATTTTCATTCTCTACAAAAAGATGTGAAATACAAAAAAATACCAAGAAACCGTCATAATGTTGAAAAAATTGAAATAAAATTTGTTAAAAATTAAAAAATTAAAAAAAAATTTTTATCGTACTTGGCGCGCGTCATTGAGTACCCCAAATTTTTTCAGGATAAATGAACATCTTTTTAATGTTGAGAAATTTATAAGTAAGTGAACCTATATTATTTCATAATAAGTTTTACAAAAGTTAGGTAAAATCGACATTCCATACGCAGTTATTCAAACTACATACAAGCCGATACGCATGCACACGTTGGGTCGGTTGCATTGTGAGAATTGTGTTTACTAAAAAATAAAACATATGGCCGACTACATTGGGAAAATGCGGTGTGAGTGCCAATCAAAATGTGTTAATTACAATTAAACGAAGCAATATCAAGCTTTAATATTGCATAAGGTTCTTCATTAAAGATTAATGACGAAGCTGAAAAAAAAATAAATCCAAAAATTTTATATAATTTCAGATTTCTTGAACACACCACCATATTGACAGTTGTTTTCACTAAAGATCTAAAAAAAATTTTAAAAACGGGTTTTTTTACTAAAACTGATAATTAATACACTAAGCAATGTTTTCAATGAGTTCAGTATCCTTGACTAATGTAAATCTATATAAATATATAATATGATTATCTTAATATATAAAATTCTCGTGTCACAGTTTTCGTTGCCATACTCCTCCGAAACGGCTTGACCGATTTTGATGAAATTTTTTGTGCTTATCCGGTATCTATGAGAATCGGCCAACATCTATTTTTCATCCCCCTAAATGTTAGGGGTAGTCCACCCCTAAACTTTTTTTTTATTTTTTAGACAAAATTTTTAAATTTCTATTTTTTTATGATACAACATACAAAAATACATACAATCCTCAATTTTCACCCTTCTACGATCAACCCTTATTTTTTAATAGCCATTTTAGTAATTTAATCATTTTTCCTTTCCGGTCGAAAACTGATCAATCGTCATTTAATTAGTTATCCCCGCCAGATGTCTACAGGTGTCACTTCTGACCCAGTAAACAGCACGGAGTAGGGATGAGAACGAAGCCGGTCTCCTTTTTTTCTCACTCCCTACACAGTTGTCGGCCATCATTATTGTTTATGCATCAAGTGTAGTAGTAACGTTGACAATTATTATTTTGCTATCTCAGTGTAACTCTCATATTAACTTTTAATCATTCCTATTTTATCAATAATAATTAAATTATCAATTTTGAGTGTATTTTGCACGATTAGTTAATCAAGTGATTTTATAACCTCAAAAGTACTCAACACGTGACACGAGCTTCCAATAACAACGGATTTTGTGTTGTAAGTATACTTTTTTTTATTTATATCGAAAATGTTGTTGATCTTATAAAAATGTAATTTTAATTTAATTTTATTAAAAAAATGTAATTGAACAATTAAGATTTTCATAGTTTCCAAAAAATCAATCATTATGAATCTTTATTTTGAAATGTCAATGGAAATATTGGTTGTATGAAAAAATTATAAGAGACAATGTTTTCATAAAATTTAATTTTTTACTTTTGTTTGAAAAATTTTTCCATAAAACTTATTGAAACGGGGATCCACCGCTCTCTTGGTCGCCTCTTAATTTATTTAAGGCGCCACTGGATTTTTCCCACAGTATCCAGAAACTGGCCCAGAACATGGAGTGAACACTCAGGGTCGTAAGAGATTGTCGGGAAGGAAACAGAAATTATAACAAGAAATTCATTTTTACAATCCATTTTATTTAACCAACCCTTAATACACAATAAAACCCCTTACAAAATATCAAAACAACTTAATCCCGACGATATCCTCTTATGGAGCGTCCTATCACGGTTTCTATCATAGTGTCTATTCCCGAACGGTACCCTCATATGGAGCGTCTATACCGCGGTTTCTATCTTACTACCGTTGTACCCCAAATCCGGCGTCTATACAACGGCTTCTAAGTGCGCCCAGGAAGCAGAGGAGGATACCATGAATCCCTAGGCTACACTGCAATAATATTTTCTATTCCACACACACCCACAATATTTATTTAAAATACTTATGCCTATTGCACCCCCGACCCGGGCGTCTATGCAAAGGACTCTAAGTGTGCCCAGGAAGCAGAGGAGGATACCGTGAATCCCTAGGCAACACTACAATACTTAATACTACCCCACCCACACTATTAATTAAATTTCCAAACACACTAAATATTTCCCCGGATTTTACAGATTAAAATTTATATATTTATTTTCCAATTTAACAAAATTAATTTCCCAAAATTAAATGAGATCCGATTTAATACCTAGATCCATCTATTCCATTCATTAATTTGCTAAATCCGAGTTCCTAACTTGTTTCATAAATCCTAATCCAATTCCAAATTTCAAATTAAAATCATTAACTAATTTATTGCCGTGGTCTTAATAATACAACAATAAATATTTAATTACAAGAGGTCTTCGTATCTTGAATTAATAGATTAAAATCTAATGACAGAGGTCTTAATAATCTGCCAACAACGTGTTGGTTAAATCCGAGATTTACGAAATTTTATTCTTATTGAATTTACTTAATTTATTTTATAAGTTGTTGTGTTAAATTATTTTACTTTGGATAATTTATTTTACCAGAATTTGTCAATTATTTATTTGGTTGTTCTCCGAATATTTCTAATTTGTGTCCAGATTATTTTATTTAATTAAGAACTTAATTTGTTATCAACTAAAATTCATCAATTGATTTTATGTAATTAATTTTTACTAAACTGTTTTACTTGTCATTCAATAATCGAGTTTCATTTTCTCTACATTATTTTATTTTACGTTCTATTGTGTTGCATGAAAAACTTAGCATTTATTTTATTTTATTTTATTCGAGGATTATTTTCTGCCTAGCAACACAGTACGATTTTAGTCTCGACCTTGAGTGTCCTCTACCCAGCGCTTCACGCGGGACAAGATGGCTGACGCTCTCGCTCGGTCTTGCGTCTCTGTCGCAAGTTTTTGGTGTAATTTTTTCTCTGACGAATTTTTACAAGTTTTATTTTCTACTTTTAATTAACAAATTTACACGAACAATTTTCTAGCAATTTTGACTGATTCTAAATTTATTGCAAATGATTTTATTTTAAACAATTAAATTTTATTATAAATTACTTTCCCGAATTTAATAAATTTTACTTCAAATGATTTTTACTAAAGTTCCTCTAAAACATTTTACTGATTTTATTTTAAGCAATTAATTAAATAAATCCGACCAACTCGATTATCAACGACATTTTGTTCTACATGGCACCGAAGTCATGAAATGACCAACCGAAATTATTCCTGGTAAAGTCAGTCCAAACTCTGCCTACGTAGTTAATTAACAATCCGAAATAATTCCTGGTTTTGTTAATTAAATATTTAGTAATTATCCCTAACTTGTTCTTAACTTCATTTTTAATTTTATTCTGGACTTTTCTTAATTTCATTCTGAATTTTATTTTTAATAAATTCTTACTAACCTCCTAAAGAATATTCTAAACAATATTTTAAATAATTCTTTAAATAATATCCCAAATAATATTCCAAGTAAATTCTAATAAATCAATTTCAATATAATAATTAAGTAAATTCTACGATATAATACTTAAACTAATGATTGTGACCGAACGTGAAATGACGATGACCTTCAGCCGACTTCAATGCCTGGCTGATGGCGCACCACCAAGATATTATTGAGACATTTTATTTGTACCTGGAGTTTTCCTTTACGACGCTAATGAACTCCCTCGAGGAGCTACAACTTCTTGTCGTCGTTGCTGGTACAAGTCCCTCTTTGGTGGATGAATCTACTTGGCGGCGAGACCCAGGTCACCGTCACTCGTTCCCCGGATACTTTACAAAATCTGTAACCGCAAATAAGCATTAGAAATTATCACTAATTAAAATCAATTTACGCAAGCTGGCAGAAGGCCTAGCAAGCAATAAATTAATTGATTAGTATCGCTTCGTTCCACTATATCTTGAGCGAAATAAAAATAATTACCTGTGCTTTGATGTTTGTTAACTTTTGTGCGACCGTTAGATTTGACTGTTCGGTCACAATGAATCTTCTGAGCTTTGTCGGTACGTTTCTTTCTTCGCTCCGTCCCCCCACTCACTCTCCTCGCCGGCGTTTCCCTCTCAGGGACTTACTCACTAACTTATAGCTAGAGGCGCGAGTACTTCGGAGCACAGCGCTCTGGGGGATCAGTCGATAACTAACTCACGCGGGTTGGAGACCTTCTCTGGGTAAAGAAGGCCCCGTGTACTCCGTTACATTATATTTTTGTTATAATTTCATAAATTAAAACTAATCATTTCAAAACTGCGGCAAAAATCTTGGCCCTAATTATACTTTTAACATTTTTCATCATTAAATAATTTCATTAATTCTATTTATGTATGTTTTGTACAGTGAGCAATGCCAAGAAAACGCAAAGGGGCTGATTTGAGCCGCAGTACAAGTAAAGCTCGAAACTTGCGAAATAGCACTGTGCTGAAACAGTGTAAAATTATTATTTGGGATGAATGTACTATGGCACACAAACATTCACTTGAGGCGTTGAACAGGACATTGAAAGATATTAAAAACAGTGACAAACTATTTGGCGGAACTCTGTTGGTCCTTTCAGGTGATTTCAGACAAGCACTTCCAGTCATTCCACGTTCAACATACGCTGATGAGATCAACGCTTGCTTAAAATCATCTCCATTGTGGCGTTATGTTGAAAAATTACAGCTAAAAATAAATATGCGCGTTCAAATGCTTCAAGATCCATCCGCTGAAACATTTTCAAAACAACTCTTAGATATCGGTGATGGAAAAGTTGCTATAGATGAAACTGGATACGTAAAATTACCGACCGATTTCTGCACAATCGCTGATTCGCAAGATACTCTCATTGAACAAATATTTCCCGATGTACACACACAGTACATAAATCATGAGTGGCTTGCAGAAAGAGCGATTTTAGCGGCAAAAAATGTAGACGTTGACAATTTAAATCTGAAGATACAAATGTTGTTGCCGGGGAACTTGGTATCATATAAATCTATTGATACAGTTTGCGACGACAGCGAAGCAGTAAATTTTCCCACAGAGTTTTTGAACTCACTGGATTTGCCAGGCATGCCACCGCATAATTTACCATTAAAGGTTGGATCTCCAATTATCTTGCTTCGTAATTTGAACCCGCCCCGGCTGTGCAACGGTACGCGATTAGTCATTCAAAAATTAATGAAAAACGTGATCGAAGCCAGGATTTTAAATGGCAAGTTCAGAGGTGAAAATATACTCATACCACGGATTCCTATTATACCTACAGATGTGCCAATTCAATTCAAACGTATTCAGTTTCCGATTAGATTGGCATTTGCAATGACTATCAACAAATCCTAAGGTCAAACGATGTCTGTTTGTGGATTAGATTTGAGAACACCATGTTTTTCACACGGACAATTATACGTGGCATGCTCTCGAGTGGGTAAACCATCCAGTTTGTTTGTGTTAGCTAAAGATGGACTAACAAAAAATATTGTTCACGCTATAGCATTAAGAGATTGATATTGTTTAATAGTGTTACTGTCGTAATTGTTTAATTAATGATATATAATTTTAAGGAATAAATTATAATAACTTAAAAATAATGTTTGCCTTTTGTTATTTTTATATTCCCTCATCGTTCACAGCGCTCCATGCTTATTTCACGCATATACCACATTCTTACATACATACAATATACACATTCTAACATACATACATACTTACAATAAGTAAGCTATTTTTTGTCTACACTAGAAATTACTAGGAAATTATATATATGGCAAAACAACGTTTGCCGGGTCAGCTAGTATATATATACAAGCGAAATCGTTTTTTCTTGAGTTGACATGCTTCCGAAAAAATTTGCGGTACTCAATGACGCGCGCCAAGTACGATAAAAAAATTTTTTTTTTAATTTTTTAATTTTTAACAAATTTTATTTCAATTTTTTCAACATTATGACGGTTTCTTGGTATTTTTTTGTATTTCACATCTTTTTGTAGAGAATGAAAATTATTGAAACGAGCCTAATTTTTTTTGTAAAGTGCAAATGTTATTGAGATGAGTTCTATGAACGTGGACTTGGCGCAATTTTTTACAGTTAAACTGTTTTTGTTCGGATTTGGATATTATCGGAATAAGTTCAGGTTGTTAGCCTGCCTTGATTCATATAACATGATTTTAACAATTGATGTTTAATAATTCAGGTATATGTTTTGATGTATTCTTAGACTTGGTCATAAATTTAATTTTTGAGTTGAGTTTATACTGTCCAAGTCATACAAAGTTATGATAATATTTTTTTATGTAATTGTAAGAATATTATTGTTAAGTATTTTGTATTTGATTGTTCTAACACCTGAGGAAGTCGGGAAACCGACGAAACGTTGTGAAAATTTAAATAAACATCGAATAAAGATTTCCATCAAACTGTGAATTTTTATTTTATTTTAGATTACTTTGTCAATTTATTTTCAAACAATTTCATTCATCCGGTTAAAAAACATAGTCACATAAAGAGTACTCAAAGTCAGCTAACTGCTGATTCCAATGCTCTAATATGTATAATTAAAATTCGTGATATTGATCACTGAAAGCAATGCATGGATGTTAAAACAAAAATATTAATTAGATGAAAGTATTGGCAACTGTCATTCTAGAAGATATTATCAGAGCATTAAAAATATCAGAAATGATCAATGAATCGGATTCTACTATTCAATAGGTAAAAATCTATACGAAAATATGAATAGCTCAAGTTCCACCATGTCGTATAGCATTTCATATTGCTCCTCAGTTGCAGCCTTTCCTGATTATATCTGTCACGAGAGAATCATTTATCAAAAATTCCGAGCCGTACAGCAATGTAAAATTAATTATTCGAACTCTCCATCCTCAATTATAAGGAGATTTGCTCACACATATACACAACACAAGCGAGCGTCCATATTATCTTGAAAATAGTTAAAATAGCTTTTTACAAAGGTCACAAATTTTGATATCTAATGAAAACTTGGTTTTCAAATATCGATCTGAATGTTTCGTAATTCATCTAATAGTAAATTTACTTAAGAGGTGCGTTCCCAGTTATTACACGTTCGTTAATTTCTCCTAAACAATTAAAAATTTTATGAAAAAAAGTCTCTGTTTTCGATATATTATTTAAATATCTATTCTCTAGCAGAGCGTTTCTTTTAAAAATTTTATTTGTTTAAAAGAAAATAATGAATCTGCAATGGCTTTACTTTTACGGATACAACAAAGATAATTCGGTTTCTCTGGATAAGTGCACGGAGAGAAAAAGATGGTACCCGTTATTAATTGGAAAATTTTTATTAGCACGTATAGCTTTGTAAATAGAACTCTCGACGCAATCAAAAAGATTTGAGTTTTAGTCCTAGCTCGGATAAAATCGAATCATTCATAAGCAGGTAAAGAAATACTGAGCTTAAGAAATTTTTTCATGACTTGATAAGATAACCGTCTTAGTTCTCAAGTGGAAAACAAAGTTATTTGCCTCAAGAAAATTTTCCTCAGTTGAAACAATTATTTTAAATAGTTCAAAAATTTCTTTTTGCTTTGAATAAAAAAATTTATTCTGAACTCAAAAGATAAATTTTGGACCAAAATAAATATTTTTAACAATAAGAAAAATATTGCTATGATGAATGATGACTGTGTAGAGGTAAAAATAAATCAAAAAATTAATAATTAATTAATCGTAATTAAAAAATCAAAATTTAATTCCCGATTATCTCTAATTAATACTATAAATAATTATATTGCACCTTTAAACCTGCCAATGAAAATTGTGACGTCATCGTCACGACGATTTGAAATTATACAGTAAATTTTCTTTCATGAAATAAGGTAAAAGCCCCAATAGATGATCACGTACCAATATATGATCACTCCATGTATTTGTATATCTATATTCACAAATATAGGTATACAAATACATGGAGTGATCATATACTGGTACATGATCATCTATTGGGGCTTTTACCTTATCTTATACTAATAAAGAAAGTCAGTTTTGTTTGTCCTATTCAATATTGACTCGAAAAAGGTCCGCATGTTAAAAAAATATTAGTAACTAATTTTACAAATTGCTAATTAAATAATTAACTTTTTTAGGATTATTTGTGTATGAAATCAAAAAAAAAAAATTTATCTATACAGGTCAATTCTTTATTTTTATTTAATTTCACCATAATTTAGTTTTTAAAATATAATAGATATTATCAAATTAAAACATAAAATAATAATGAAATTTTAATATTAGTTGATTTAGAATTACAAGGGTTAGGTTTTGAAACCAAGTCATCAATTTTTACCCAATTATTGTTGATCGATCTTGTATAAGCTACATAATGACCGACTTTATTCAAATATACTGGTGGGACAAACTCTACTACACCAAATAATAAGTAATTTTTGTCAAGTATCTTTAATTTTGTTAGAATACTACTTAAGTTCTCGGTTAAACGTTGAATATTATGAAGTTTTGAGAAAGAAGTCGAAAGTATATAAAAATGACTTATGTCTAAGCTTAAAAATACATTAGTAAAAATAGATTTTTGGACAGAGTTTTGTGAACACGACCTGCAGTAAAGTGACGATTCTACTTTTAATGCATCTGAAACACTGTCCTGTAATTCAATAATCCAATAATTTCAGCATCATAAAAATAATTATTCTTTCATAATTAAACATTGAGCCTAAATAGAATAACCATAAAAAGTTTGTTTACATGGACATATACGCATGTAACTTAATACATCACTACTTATAGCTTGTCCTCATAAGAACGACAATCAAATTGTCGCGACGATGACGTCACAATTGTCATTCGCAGGTTTAAAGGTGCAATATAATTATTTATATTATTAATTAATTAAAAACGATTTTACGCACAAAATAACTATCATTGCCAATAGAAAAAAGAATGAGCAATTTTTTGGCACTTATTACAATTAAAATAAGTCCTCATAATTAGAGATAATCGGGAATTAAATTTTGATTTTTTAATTACGATTAATTAATTAATTATTAATTATAGCAGCGGAGCAATTATTTATATCGAAAGAGCAATTCATGAGCAATTTTTTGGCATTTAGTTTTTGAAAAAAAATTAATATTCGGCGCCAAATTGGTTACGGTTAGTTTCTGCTTGTTTATAGTTATTTCATCAATTCTGTTTATGAAAAATAATATATATGGCTGCCGAAATCGCAGAAAAAGTCACCGAACTGACAATCGAAAAAAATTAACTGTATCAAAACGGAATTATTTTGACACGCAATTTTCACAAGGGTTTTGATAAACTTCCTCAGGAATAAAACAAAAAAAAAATTAAATCGTGAAAGTGATTTTTGACAAAGTTGTGATGTTATCAAGCCCATAGCTCCCGTGAATACCACGCTCTTATTCATTTAATTAATCAGAAAAACGAGTTTTTTCTGAGAAATCTTATTTAATCGATAAGAAAATTTTTTTTAACGTGTTCTGTAGTTACTATTATTTATTCTAATATGCTTTTTATCCATAATTTTTTTCGTTTAAATTATGAAAATCACGTTTTAATCGAAATCACGATTTTTAGGCAAGAGTAGAACATACCTGCGCGCTTCGCGCTTGAGGCATGCAAAAAATCGGCTACGTGCAATGATAAGCACATTTATCTATATATATATATATATATATATATATATATATATATATATATATATAAGAAATTTCCACATATATAGTCACTCATCACGATATCTCTGGAACCATAAGACCTAAAGACTTTAAATTTGGTAGGAATATTTTTTTTACCGAGTAGAGGTCAGCTAAGAACGGATTTAACGAAATTCCATCACAAGGGGAGGGGGGGGGGTCGCGGGAGCGTTAACAATGAAAAATTCCCATTTTTTAACTATAGCTCCTATCGACTCCAAGTTTGGTAGGAATCTTCTGTCAGAGATGTAGAAATAATCTATGAACGAACTTTACGATATTTCACCTCACAGGGGTTTGCGGGGGTGGGTATTAACAATTAAAATCTTTAATTTCCAAGCTATAGCTCCTATAGACTTCGAATTTAGTAGGAGTCTTCTATATGTGATATAGAAATGATATAAGAACGGATTTTACAACGAATCACCTCCAATAAGGATCGCGGGAGTGGATGTTGACAATAAAAAATATTAATTTCCAAAATATAGCTTCTAAAAACTCTAAATTTGGTAGAAATCTTTTATATCTCCTGCAGAGATCATCTCAAAATGGATTTCAATAAAGTTTACTTTCGATAGGAATTGCGGGGGTGGGTGTTAAAATCTAAAATTTTAATTTCCAAACTGTATCTTCGACAGATTTCAAATTTGGTAGGAATCTTCGTGTATGATGTCAAGTTTAGCTAAGAATGAATTTTATCAAATTCCAACCCCAAAAGGGACTGCGGGGACGTTATTAATGAAAATTTGGAACGCTTCACGTAATAATTACCGTAACTCCTATTCTTTCCCGCTTCACAGCATTATTTATATTTGTAAAAAATATTGTTTTTAAAACAATATTTTCTATGGATTCGAAGATTTGTTGGAATATTTTATTCATAATGTAAAAATCATCTCGAATAGGATCTTATGAAATTTCTCTTTCACATAGGAGTGCGGGACTGATAGTTGTCAAAAAAAAATCATATTCTTCAAATACAGCTCTTACAGATATAAAATTTGATAGAATCTCAAGAGAAACGGGTAATTACAGGGATGGCCTCCAGCAAGGTCAACGGATTAAAATATTTTCCTTTTTTAATAATTATATTTTTTTACAATAATCGTCTCTTTGGCAGCGGCGAAAAGGTCATTGTAAGGTTTTCAAAGTTTAACTTTACATGTAGCTATATAGTCAACGGACTAAGTATTTTGCATACATTTTATTTTTGCTGATCACATAACCGATGAATTGTTCTTATTACGGGATCACGGAAATGTAACAGATTAAAATGAATACATTTTCTAAACACTTGAGATGTGGAAAAGAAATTTGGTTACTCATTTTAAGAGACTTCGTAAAAGACGTGGACAAATAATTTTCTTTGAAAAATTGATGTAACGGAAAAAATTTTAATTAACGGCAAAATTCGTCGCAATTTAAGCTAGGCAAATTTTAATTTCACTTATGAGACCTGCAATTACTTTAACTGAAACTTTCAATAATCATTTCAAATTTTTTTCTTCGTGTTAATTATTATTCATTTTTGCACTGAGAAAACAGTTTGTTTAGCTCACATGCGCAGATTTATTTGAAATAAATTAAAAATATATATTTAATGTTAACAAATTTCTTTTATTCAAATATATATTACTTTGAATCAAATACTACCTCGTTTTGGTTTATTTAACTGAATCGACTCATTTATTTCATTTAAATAAAGATTTGTTAACTATTAACAAATCTCACTTTAAGTAAATTACGCTTGGTGTCGCTACGGTCGCCACTGTTATTTCTCGACGTGATTTGTAAAAAATAAATGATGAAAATTAACTCAGTTTACAAATGTATTTTGTTTAATTTTTGTAGAAATAAATAAAATTAAAAAATATATATATATATATGTATATATATATATATATGTATATATATATATATATATATATATATATATATATATACATATATATACTAGCTGTTACCCGCCCGCTTCGCTGGGCGCTTTATAGAATTGCATTTTTAGATCTAGACTTGAAATTTAATTAGAGTATTGTTTTGACTTGCACAGATTCCAAATGAGTATTGAAAGTTTTAGTTAATGTCATTGCAAGTCTCATAAGTAAAGTTGAAGTCTGTCTAGCTTCAAGTGCGAAGAATTTTTTTGTCATTTAAAATTTTCTCAGCGACATCAATTTTTCATAGAAAATAAACTTAACATGTTTTTTACATACCCAGTGTTAGGAAAATGCATTCATTTTAATCAGTAACATTCCCTCGATCCCGTAATAAGAACAATTTATAAGTTATGTAATCAGCAAAAATAACATGTATGTAAAATTCTAAGTTCGTTGACCGAATTACTACATATAATGTTAAGTTTTGGAAACCTTACAATGACTTTTTTCCCGCTGGTAAAGAGACGTTTGTTGCAAGGAAATTTTTAGCAAATGTTTTTGAAACTCAATAGACAGGGTCTAAATTTTATGTTTCAAAAAGTCCTAGTTGATAAACAACAACATTTTCAGTAGATTTCATAGATATCTAACTATTTTAATTCTTGAAACCAATTTTACCATAACCAAACATACGATCAGCATATAAATATAAATTTTCAACACTTAGTTCACCAGACATAATTAGCTTCTTTCTTTAACTTTTTTTTTAAATGACGTGAAATCAATCAAATATTAAGGTTATGTAATAAAAACAAAAGAAAATCGTATTAAAAACAAATGAATGAAAAATGAGTCTTTTGTTTTTATTAGCGGGAAAAAATGTATATAAAAATTAATCGTAAAAAAAATGAGAAAGGGTTGATAAAATCCAAAAATAAGTAGCCTATAACCATCTACAATTCATTCCGCGTCGAATGGTCCTAGTCCCATGTCAATATGTTCAGTAGTTTTTGCGTGATTGACGGTCTACGAAACCCACTTTCCCTATATATACATAGATATATATATATATATATATATATATATATATATATATATATATATATATATATATATATATATATATATATATATATATATTCTTAGACAAATATGTATTGAAATAGTTAACTATAATAGACATTAATAATTATGATGCTGAAGTTAGCAGACAGCTGTCAATTTTTTTAATTTTTATTACAGATCAACGATAAAAAACATATTTTAATGCACTGTTAACTTTTTTTTAATTTTTAGACGTGGAACTTTTTAATTAAAATTTTTTCGTGATAATTTTATTATTATAAAAGTCCTAAAAATTGACAGATGTTTGTTAATTTATGAAAATTAAGTTAGCCGTCATCTAAAAATTTATAGAATTTTTTTTATTGAAAAAATTGTTACAAAAGAAATTTTTTTAAAAAACTTCATTCGTAAAAAACTTGAAAAATTATAAGTGCAATTTTAAAAAAATATTTTCTAGATCTAATTTAATAAATCAAAAAAAAAAATTAAAAATAAAAACGTCGACTAACTTTATAGTATTATTGTTAATTTCAGTATAATTAATAATTCCAAAAGAATTGCCCATTTAACCCCAAACGTTCGATATGTCTACTTTTACTACTTTCCTAACCTAAAACTAAAAATCATTGCTTTGAGTATATTCAAACATACCATTTATTTATAGTTAACAAATCTGATTTGGTTGAAATATATCATTGTTAGCACCAAAGAAATATTTGTTAACTATAAACAAATCTGAATTTCATTCAAATATACTGTAACTTTGTCTCAAATAAATCAATTTATTTGTATAAAATAAATATTTTTTGTGATATTTAAATAAGAGATTTATTTATAGTTAACGAGCCTCATTTCATTTAAATGAACTGTTTTCTCAGTGTGGAGAAAGCTAAGGGAATATTATAGTGATTGCACATTGAAAGTTACAATGTATATTAGCTCTAATGATGACATTGATAAAAGGTAAAGGCCAATCCGATAGAATTTGGAATATGTGCACGTCAAAAAAATACTCCAATTGAATTTCAATTCTAGATCTCAAAATACAATTCTATAAAGTGCCCAACGGAGTGGGCGGATAACAGCTAATACAGATTATAACGCAATTAAATTGTTTTTTCGGATGACTCGTTTTTGAGAAATCGATGTAATCATGGAGGGGGAATTTTTTTTGGGACTGAACAAGAATGTTAATAACTTTTTAACGATTTGATAATTCTTAATGAAAATTTAGGATATTAATCATCAATGTACATTTAATAGAACAAAAAAAAACTGACCCTCAAATTTCTTTACTTTCCCGGTCAGAAATATTTCCGAAAATCACTTATTTTTTTAGCCGTCACAGTGTCTATCCCCCTTACCATTCAGGAAGCCCCAGAGTTGAACGACGGGGCCATGCCTGGGACATTATTGGGAAGCCCATCTTGGCAAACCTATATTGTCCCATGCCCGGGCCATAACTGGGCAATCAGCTTTGGCCATTCCAATGATTACACAGGCTTGGGCCAAGACTGAATAACCTAGCCTTGGCCAAGCCTAGAGTCACCCTAACTTGGGCCAAGTTTGTGTAACCTAACCTCGGCCGTTGGATGGTAACCCTAACATGGGCCAAGACTGGATAACCTAGCTTTGGCCAATGAATGGTAACCCTAACTTGGGCCAAGATTGTGTAACCTAACCTCGGCCGTTGGATGGTAACCCTAACATGGGCCAAGACTGAATAACCTAGCCTTGGCCAAGCCTAGAGTCACCCTAACGTGGTCCAGGACTGAGCAATCAAGCCTTGGTCAACCCAATGATTACCCGAGCTTGGACTAGAACTGGGTCCCCCAACCATGGCCATTCAATGGCGATCCAGACTTGGGCCAGGACTGAGCAACCTAGCTTTGGCCGACTCAATGATTACCCGAGCGTTAGCCAAGACTGGGATGCCTAGCCTTGGCCTTTGAATGGCAACTCAGATTTGAGCCAGAATTGGGCAACCTAACTTTGGCCATTCAATGGGAAATCCAAATTTAATTAATCATTAAGTATTAGAATTTGGAACAGTAAATATTTATGACTTAACGAATATTTGATAGCAAATGCTAAAATTGAAAATTTATTATTTCAACAAAACAATTGTATATCGTCAAAATTGGTTCGGTCTTAAAAAAAAAATTAAAATATTATAATATGATATTAAAAATATACAGAACGATTTAAAAAGTCTAAAGTTAATGTAAGAACTTGACTTTTGCTTTTTTTTTAAATTAATAAACATTTGTAAAAAATAGATAATTTTCATCAAAATACAATATAAAATAACATAAATTATATAAATAATAAACCGTCACACTCTGTCACCATATAGATTTAGCTTATATGAATGGTGAGATGTGCGTTAACTTATCGGTCGTACGGCGTAGGGGTTAGTGGTCGGTCTGGCAAGCGCGCAGCTCGGGTTCGAATCTCGGTTAGGGTAAATGCGATTATCACTTTATTTCTATAATTAGCGAAAGTTAGGTCTAAATTAAGAGTTAAGTCGTCTAAACTTGCGTTAGCTCTACTTAAAAATTAAAATAAATCAATGACAATTAAAAATTTCCTTTTTTATCATTTCAACTAAAAACTGCTCATTTTATACAAAATAATTTAACCGTTTCGTAGAATTTTACTATTTTATTTCAGAGAATTCAATTTATTCGAAATTGGGTTCTTAATACTAATTTGGTTTCACATTAAACAATTAAATTCTAAATATATTTTGTAATCTACTTCTTTTAGTAAATTCTATAGTGGTGAATAAGCCTGGGCTTGCTTTGGCTTAAAAACTTGGACCAGTCTTGGTTAACAATCTTGGGCCAGTCTTGGTTATCATGCTTGAGCCAGTCTAGGCAACCAAGCTTGGCACCCTGTTATCACTCCAGACTTCTACCAAGGCTGGGCCAAAGCGGGTTTACAAGCATGGGCCAGAGATAGACAGCATTGCGCCAAGCGTGGCCCATATCTGGCCCCGTCGTATTTTCCTGTATGGGTATTTTTCGAGTTATAGTCATTTTTGTAATAGTGTGTTAAATGACTATTGCACGCGCAGGCACTCCGACAAAAATACGTTTTTCTCGAAACAACTTTTTTTGAACTGGTGCGAACTGTAATTTGCATAAATATGAACCGATTTGCAACTTTTTTTTTCCCCTTATTCGTCTATTCAGTAGCTATCGTTGCACGTAGGGGATTTTTAAGGCTGTTTGAATGGAAAAAAACGAAAAAAAAAAAAACGAAAAAATTTTTAATATGTCGCCGTTTTTTTTTAAATCCAAATTTTCAAAATCGCCTACATGCAACGGTAACCACATGTATGCTGATACAACGCTGTTTCGTTTTTTCGTTTTAGATAATCCGTTTTTGAGTTAGAGTTCGCACCGTGGTGGAGGAAATTTTTTTGGTCTTCTACAAAAATGCTAATAACTTTTGTAACAACATGAACCCAGTCAAAAAAATTCCCGAAAATCACCTATTTTTTCGATCCTTCGGTGGCTATTCCCCTTAATACCCCCTTAATAAAGTTTTGGCCCAGCATCTTAACGTAGATGTTAATTTTTACCGGCGTTATAATGGCTACAAAAAAATTTTAATTTTTTATATCTGTCCCATAATTTGTCGATCATAAGGTATCACTTCTGTCGCGACCCTCAAATCGATGTATTTCTTAGTTAATTAACTTTGGCTACGATATTTAATTGCATTTATACTAAAAAACAAAAGTCTCAATCGTTATATATGTATCTGATTTAGAAATTATAATTTTTGAAATTTTTATACAAAAATATCACTGTTATCATAAAAATTTTATGGATCCAAGGTAAAAAATTAGCCCTTGTGATCGTATCTACTCCCATCAATCGGAACTACAAGCTCAATGTCTATGTTACAAAGTAAAGCCTAACTTGAAGCGATCAGTGATTATTTTTTGTGAAAAGACGTTTTAATTTTTTACCTATTAATTTATGTTTTTCTTACGCGTTTCTTTCAAAACTATTCCTTTGAAATTGGTGTGCACGATATTTCAAGATCTACTCCAATGATTCGACTAAAATTCACAAGAATTATTTTTTAGAGTATTATCTGAGAATTAGTGTAGAATTTTTTCAATTGCATGTCATGTTTAAAAACTACAAATTTTTTAAACGGCAAATTTCGATAAAAAAAGTCGTTTTTTCAAAAAAAAAGATGTATACGTTTAGAGTAATGATTTGTTCATTTACTTAATATTTTTTATCTATTTTTCTGAGCACCAAAGTAGTACAAACCCCATGGATTTTTGTCATAAAAAAGAAATTATAATCCCTAAACTAATAGACATAATCATTGTTCTAATTTTATTTTGCAAAAAAGTTGTTTAAAAAAAAATTCCACATGTAGAAAATTTGAAGCACTATAAAAGTTTATTTTTTAAATGTTTTCTTAATACTAATTTATTTGCTGAATAACAATATAAAAAAAAAAAAAAAAAAAGACATGTCTATTGATTTGAGTATGACTCCGAAATCTATTTAGAACATAACATTGGAAAAATCAACAATCCATTTTCATTAAACAAAATTTATTAGACTTGATATTATTTTAAGATAAAGATAACTAATAGTTAATAAGATACTTGAATAAAAACTGAATTCAGCACAAAATAATAAATTGACCATCGAATTTTTGAATAGAAATAACTCCAAAGAATTAAATAAATTATTGAAGAAAGATAATTTTTTTTTAATGTAGTGTTTTATTCCATCCTTACCACAATAGAGTTATATTATATGGTTAATTATTATACAGATAATTAATTGTGCTATTGAGATGTCTCAGCGTTGATTCACTGGTTTTTTTTTTATTTTTCAAGTGAGTAATAGAATAGAGAATAAACAACTATGTATATAAAATAATACAAAAGCTTTCTGTAATATGATTCGTAACTACTGACCTTTATCACGAGTGGAATAATTTCTTTTCCCTCTCATGAAACGATCTAAAAAGAAATCACATTTTTATAAAAAACTTTTTACTCAGCACTTCATCATCATAAAAAATTTGAAAAATCTGACACAGATTAAGATAATGTATAGGTACTCAATGTTTACAAGTTATTATAAACATAATTGTCAATTGTAATATGATAAAATGATTAATTATGAAATTTTATATTTAATATACTTACTTGTTTTTAAAAATAACTGAGTGACATTTTGTGGGTGTCGATATGACTGACAATTATTATGTAAAAAAAGAAATCATTATTACTTTTGTTTAAAGTTACACAAAGAATGAATGACTATCAGAAAGTGACTGTCAGTGAAATTGAAATCAAAACTATTGTTCAGTCGAACATGAACTCCGTTATCCTAAACTCAATATTTGTCTTTCATACTTGTGCAATTCATAATATCGCGAAGGACTGCTTATGACGTATAGTCTGTACTTATGGTCCATATGTCCCATATCAAATGTTGCAGTGTTTATGAAATGAAAAGATGTATTACCCCTTACCAAGATATTTGCTCCGAATAGTACCGAATCGAGCGCCACCTGTAGGAATCTTATAATAGCTGCAACGAGAAAAGTTAAAAAAATTGAAACCTAAATTCAAAATTTTATGAAAGATAAAAACTTGGAATTCTTCATTTATTAATTATTAATTTTAGATGAAGCAGTACTAATTTGATTTTTCAAAATTTTATTATACTACTTATGTTTCTAATAAGTTTGTAAATAAAGTCATGAAAAACGTTTGTAAAAGCTCGAATGTGTTTTTTTTCTACAATTATATTATCTAATTTACAAAATTATTCGAGTTCTAATGAGATATAAACAAAAAAAAAAAAAAAAAAAAAAAAAAAAAAAAAAAAAGATTTTGAGAAACTCGCACCTGGCCAAAGATAAAGTTCAAACATCATCGCCGGTTGGGAAGTGAACGCCATCTCGAAAAAAATCTGTCGTTAAATCACTAAACACAATTTTTTCATAATATTAAAATAAGCTGATGATTTTTTAATTTTTCTGTACCAAATAATTCACTATCACAAAAATGAAAGAATATCTCACTTCATTTTAAATATTTCATTTCTTATTTTTCAAAACTTTTACAATTTTAAGACATATGCACAAAATTCGTGCACATATGCACGATGGAAATGCATAAAAAATTTCTCCCAAAAGAAAACAACTTGCATCAATTTTCTCAAATTTGTTAAGGAAACATATAGTTTTTAGTTGATTTTATAAAAATCTAACTATTGCATTCGTTCTTATCGCGCAACTTTTAAAACATTTCAGTTTTACCGTTGGAGCGGTTTTAGAATTATTGGCTGTATATATCATAGTATAAACATGAAGTAGATTCAAAAAAGTTTGGAAAATCCAAAAGTGCACGCCTCATAACGGTCATTCATTTTTTAAGAAAAAAATTAACTGTGTAATTGATTAAAAAAAAAATTATAATTAAGTAATTTCTTACAGAGTATTTTTTATTTTTTTTTTTAAAATCGGCGCCTTTTTTTCTTGTCATATGCGCACGTAGTCTAAAAAATCTAGCTTGATCAAGTGGCGCCATAGTTTTCACGTGACAAATAAGAAAAGTTCGTTTGGCTTTGTACGGTTGTATCGTAGTGAATTTTAATAAAAATTCAATGAAAAAAAAAATACGTAAACTAGGCCATTTATATGAAATACGGACCCAGTTCATCGAATTCTTAAACTAATAAAAAAGGTCCGGTCTTGAAATAGGCGTGCAATTATGATATTGATCAGTATTTCGTATAATGATTTGGAAAGGTCGTCAGTAAATCTATCACAAATTAGTTCTAAATATTGTCTTCTTTAATTGAAATTTCATCCGGTTCCAAAATTCTTATTAACTTGGAAACTGTCGTTCCTAAGCAGTCACTTAAAATTTGGACATTGATAAATAAAATCTCATAATCTTGAAAATTGTTTGATAAAGATTCGAAAAACTATTTACTCTATATGAAAATTTTTTAAACAAAATTAGTTCTAAATAGTTTTAAATTAATTATTGAATTTTTTGAAGTTATACTTCTTTTGGCGCGTTAGGCAAAAATGGTGAGGGTAAATTTTTACGATGCGCGCGCACACCGTCACGAAAAACCAACACCCTGAAGTTAGCTACTCAACATTTTACTTTTTTTAACAGCCGAGACCAGTGATTGCAGTTTCAATCGGCTTAGCGAAACGAATGGAAATTTTGAAAAAACGTTTTTAGAGATAATAGATAATTTAATAAACTATTTCACCACAAAGCATTTTTTTCAAAAATTTCATTCGTTTCGTGAAACCAATCGAAACTGCAATTGCTCTGCTGTTGGAAGTGCGACAGAGATAGTTCCGTTGAGCTCCGTGAGAGCAAAGCGAGAAAAAGATGGTCTCGCCTGTTAAAAAAAAAAAAAAAAAAAAAAAAAATTATCAACAAAATAAAAATAAGTACATCTACGTATGTTTGCGTGAGAACTGGCAACTGTATTCACAATATTTCATATAAGTATATGTTTTTAACTTCCCGCTAAGAAAATTAAAAATTTTTAATAATGGAAAGTTATTGATTTCGGTCCGATTTTCAAAAGTCGAGTTTTCATCGGATGTCCACGTTTTGAGGTCCCAGGAAGCCATTCTGATTATTCCCGTCGAGGTGCCCGGCCGTGTATGTGTCAATAAATTTTTGTCGTACGGTTTCTCAAAAACAAATCAACCGATTGAGTTCTACGACACGTCATTCAAAAGGGTCTATCAAAACGTAGATCTGATTAGAATAAAGAGTTAATTCATCAAGCCATTCCGAAGAAATTAAAAAAAAAATTTGAATTTTTATGTTTTTTAAAAATAACTCCAAAGCGTACGAAAAAATCATAACAAAACTATGTATACATTTTTTGTTCTTAAAAAACTGCGTCGAATGCTTTTTTGAAAATAAAAATCGAACGACGCATTCAAAAGTTATATTTCTTTAAAAATTCGTAAAATTTTGTTTTTCGGTATTTTTTTATATCTTCGAGATCTCTCAACCAATCAATATAAACCTGTACATTTTCTTATTGTGCTTTAAAAACTGCGTCGAATGCTTTTTTAAAAAAGAAAATCGAACAACACATTTAAAAGTTATCGTTGATTAATAAATATATTTTGATCTCGAAGAGCTCAAAATGTGAAAAACTGTGCTTTGAGCTTGAAAAGCTCAAATATTAATCAAAAAACACATTTTAGGGCGCTTGAAATGCAAACTTAGCAGGAAATTCAAGGGTTGGCCTGCATGGTCAACCGATTTCCAGATTTCTTTAGTTATGAAGAAATAATTTTTTTATGATAATTATATAAACTTTATTTAACTAGATAATGCGTTATAATAAAACTTTCAATGTATTAAATACCTTTTTTTCTATTATAAGTGTCGTTTTTTCTGCACTGAGAAAAAAGTATTTTGCTACTAAGGATATTTTTTTTGATAATCAGAATACTTGGTATTGTGCTACTAAGAATACGTGTGTGGGAGTACTTTCCACTCTCGAAAATTTTGCGTCAACCACCGTACTCTTTGGGCCATAAAATCCCTTCCCCGGCATTCAAGGGGCTCATGACGTCACGGGACCCCAAGAACAACGCTAAGTGTTAGCAAAGGCTAACACCCTCAAGAGTCAAGGGGCACGAGAGACTTTCCTCAGCCTCTGAGATACACACATCTACGGGTTACTACACTTATCATATTTTCCTTTACTTAACGTATCGTATTATTGTAACCGCGGAGTACCATCTTGACATTAATACTTATACACGAACTTAATCTATTGTATTGTTTTACTGATAACTATATTCTACGGGATTGATTAATTATTGTGAAACTTTATTAACTTCATTCGAATATTGTAAAGAGTATAGTTATAACTTGAATAAATTATTAAACTAAATAAGAAATAGATTGCTACACGTGGTATTTTGATTATCACAATAAGTATATTGATTTTCAGAATACCTAGGTATACTGATTATCAGTATATCAATGTTACAGACTATTAGATGTTTATAACCTCACTTTACTGGCACAAATCAATTGACTTATAAAGCTAACAAAACAAATTAAAATTAAAATTAAAAGTGTAATAATAAATTTTTTTCAATCTAATATAATAAATATTAGTTGAATTCTATTTTTACCAGTGCATAAATCAAATAAACTAACTGTTAGTGTTAAAACGTCGATGGCAGTGACAGCGCATATATTATAGTTTACTGCGCAGAGTATAGGTCTTGAACTGACTTATATTCTGATAATCACAATACTTGGTATTATGTCCCCTATAGCCGATACACGGCAACCCTATGAGAGAAGCTGTTGAGTATTTCCTAAATTCGCCTACCACCACGCCATCTTATGGTTCTTTTTGTGTCAACTTACCTCCCCGCGGGACCGCGGGCGATTGATTTATCGCGTGATCACCTGTAAGCGCGGCAACTGCCGCGTCTCTCGTCATAGCGTTGAGTTTTTGCCATCTTGACACACGCCTTTTTTTCCGGTGCCTATTACTTAAAGCGAAAACAATATTTTTGAGCGTAATTATTACGAAGAAAATTATTATTTAAACCGAAAATAGTGTTGTTAAGTGTATTTATTATTTTTGTTTTTTTGTCAAACCAGAAAAAGCAGGAAAATGAGTGAAAACGGCGAGAAGCCCGGCGAAGGTCCCCCGACAAAAAAGACACGTTTAGAGGAAGACGTAGAAGGCATGAGGAGTCGGTTAAGTTTTCTCACTAATCTTTTACCTCGTTTTTTGCCCCAGGGACCACAGGTTATACCTACGCAGAACGAAGAGCCCCAGTCGACCCCACTACTAGAGCTAGGTGAATGCTCGACTACTATTGACGAGAAGAAAATCTCTCAGGTGACAACAGAAGAACGAGTGAGTCAAGTTAACTCCTTACAACACTTCGAATCCAGTGAATGGAAGGAGGTGAGATACTCAGAGGCGCTCAAAAAATTGGTACGTACCCCCGGTTTCACAGAGCTCAAAGTCAACAATGAATTATGCTATCTTGATAAAGGTAAGGACACCTTTTTATCCACGGATCGAGTCATGGCTGGATTGACTCACGTCCTCCTAGATCAAAGAGATAATATTAAGTATATTATGGCTGACTTTATTGACTGGATAATAGAGAACCAGGCAGTCCTCACTAAAGAGGACCTCACTAAGGTAGTAACTGACAATTTCGGTGCAGGCTCAACAATTTTTAATAATTTTGAACAAGCTTTGCAGGTAATCTGTGGAAAAAGAGCGGAATGCATCGAAAACAGAAGAAAACGAATCTTGGCAGAAATCCCAGTAAAAAATGTCCAGGTGGCCCTGAAGAAGATTCCACCAAGCTCCGAGTTCCTCTTTGCGAAGGAAGAGCTGACGTCACTAATAATTTCTCTAGGGGGAGCACAATCATGGCTAAGTCCTCCACCAAGCTTGACACCGAAAAAGACATTCCAGAGGAGAGAAACTCCCCGAAGCAGCACGAGCCGATCTTTTCAGCCCTCATCAAGACCAAGATTCCAGCCTCCCTCAAAACAGGGATTTCAGGCTAAAAACAACACAACACCTCGTCAACCAGGTAACAACTCTAACTTTAAGCCCAAGCAGGACTTTTCTAGAGCCAAAAGTACGGATTCCTTTCGCAGGAAATCCGAAAAATGACTATATGAACCCTCAAATATTTTCTGGAGGCCAGCTCGTCAAATTTTTGGGCAAATGGCAAGAGCTGGGAGCCCCCGAAGTAATACTTAAGATGATTTCAGGTTATCACATTCCGTTTGCAGACAAACCAGGTCTAAATCCTCATTGGCAATCTTCCAGGTTCAAGACAACCGACTCAAGCGCGATGAGGGAACAGATCGAGCTGCTCAAGGCTCAAGGTATCTTGGAGTCCCCCAAGGATCCAGGTCCAAGCTTTATTTCCCATATGTTCCTGGTAAAGAAACCAGACGGGTCTTGGAGACCAATCTTCGACTTACGCCACCTCAACAGGTTCGTAAAGAGGCTAGAGTTCAGTTTAATTTCGCATCTTCACATTCCAGACTTCCTGCAACCCGGAGACTGGATGGTCCGAATCGATATGTCCCAGGCATACTTTCATATCCTGGTGGCACTATCGCACCGATGCTTCCTTCGCTTCATATTCGGCAAGGAGCTATTACAGATGACGTGCTTGCCCTTCGGCCTCTCACCTGCACCCCATGCCTTCGTTATCATAACGAACTGGATTGCGGAAATCCTTCGTTCACTAGGCATGAGGGTAGTTGTGTACATAGACGACTTCTTGATCGTAAATCAGGACAGGGAACGCCTGACGAAGCAAGTAAAGACGGCGATAAGACTGCTGGAGAGCTTAGGCTGGAAGCTAAACTTCAACAAAAGTGTTCTGAAGCCCAGTCAGATCCTCGAGTTCCTGGGGATCACGTGGGACACGAGGGGAAACAGGATGAGTCTTCCGGAGAAGAAAACTCAGAAAATAATAGCTCTAAGCCAGGAGATCAAACAACAGGGGACCTGCTCGCTAAAGCAGTCCCAACAACTTCTAGGATGCTTAAATTTTGCGACCTTCGTAACATTCCGGGGTCGTCTTCACTGTTGTCAACTCCAAAGGATGAGCAACCAGTTCAGCCAGGGACGTCCGCGCGAACAGCTGACAATCAGCAAGGAGATTGTGACAGAGCTAGAGTGGTGGCAGGGAGCAGCGGCCCTGAGCTCACCACTGCACAAAGGGTCGGTCACGAACTTTCGGACCACCGATGCAGCAGACTCGGGATGGGGAGCCCAGCTAGACGAGATCCTGATGGCAGGTTCTTGGTCGAGGTCCCAACAAAAGTGGCACTCGAACAAGAAAGAACCATTTGCAGTAATACAGGCAATACGGAAGCACACTCAGAAGCTTCGAAATGCCCACATTCTGGTACAATCGGACAACCAGACAGTAGTCGCCTATATTCGAAAGGAGGGCGGAACCAAGTCCATCGATTTGCTCGACTTAACCTACGAACTCTTTGCTCTTGTAGACAGTCAGAACATGACCCTGTCTGCCTTTTACCTACCAGGTCGTTACAACGGCATTGCAGACCGCCTGTATCGAAAAGCAAGCCTCCCAGAATGGCATCTGCGCTCGTCAGCAACAAGAGAAATATTCAGAAGGTGGGGAGAACCCGAAATAGATCTCTTTGCTTCAGGAAGATCAAGAGTGGTCAAGACCTATGTCTCGATCGACTGCAGAGATCGATCCGCTTGTTATGTAGACGCCTTCAGCCGCCCGTGGGTGTACAAACAAGCTTGGATATTTCCACCGCCCAACCTCATGCCCAGAGTTCTAGCGCATCTCAACTCATATCAGGGAGAATTTCTCATAATCGCCCCCAAGTGGGAGAAGACATTCTGGATGTCGGATTTAGCCAGTCGGAGCCTGGAGCCTCCGATAACCATAGAGAGACTGGAGTCGGTCCTGGTAGACCTAGCAACCAACCTTCCTCCTCCGGAGATAGACAGCCTTACTCTACAAGCGTGGAGGATTGGATGTGGGGAAACCAGGTCAGAAACTGGTCCCAAGAAGAGAAGGAATTAATAAAAGACAGCTGGAGACAGTCAACTCTTGAGACTTATAGAGCTCCCATTCGCAGGTGGCTTGAGTGGTGCAGTGAGACAGGTGTTAACCCGGGTGCTCCTAGGGGACACGAACTAGCTAGGTTCCTCGCAAGTCTGTGCATCAAGGACAAGCTAGCACCCAGCACTATCTTGGTCCACAAGTCTGCAATATCAACATTCTGCTCCGGCGGTAATGTCACGAGCCTGTCATCAGATTTCCTAGTCAGGCAGGTATTAAAAGGAATATCGTTATCACGACCAAGAGAAGATCACGCGCCGATTTGGGATGCACAGATCCTTTATGATTGGCTGTCAACGAGCCCACCACAGCTCACTTTCTTCGAAATCTCGAGACGCACGGCCTCATTACTTCTGTTGGCCTCAGGTCGGCGCATTCATGACCTAACTCTACTAAAGATTTCGCCGGATCACTTAGACAATCTCGGGGATGAGATTATTCTCTGGCCAGCCTTCGGTTCAAAGACCGACCGAGCATCTTTTCGTCAAGCTGGTTGGAAGATTTCGAAACACGAGAACTTACGACTATGTCCGGTTACCTGGGTAAGAGCCCTACTAAAGAAGTCAGAAGAGAGAAGGCAGGGAACAGAGCTAGAGGAGCTGTTTATCACTCTGACTGGTCCAGTCAAGGCAGCTTCACGCACTGTGATAGCAGGCTGGATTAAATCAGCTCTGAAAGCAGCGGGAATAGACGCTACTCCAGGAAGCGTCCGATCAGCAGTGGTCTCCCGAGGATGGTTAGATAATCTCCCTCTTCAGGAGATTCTCGAACGGGGTAATTGGAGATGTTCCGAGACCTTTTGGAACCACTACTGCCGCCAGGTTGTGGCCAAGCAAAAAGACAACCCTGGTCTACTGTTCAAGAACTTCAGGGCAGTGAACTTGCAAACTAACAAGAATACTTGAGGTACTCAAGACGCCCTGTCTACCGTTTAAGCATGTAATAAAGTAATATATTTATATTTGTATAAGAGTTTCAGTTCAGCACATTAAAGTCATAAGTCAAAAGTGCTCTAATTAGTAAAAATATGTATCTTTAGTCATAGCAATAAATGAAAGTAAACAAACGAAGATTTTTCCACATTTTGCCCTAGAAAAAATAGACATTATTCATATTAATAACTCACATAGCGTTGAGTGATCACCTCTAGAAATCAAACACGTCTCTCATAGGGATGCCGTGTATCGGCTATAGGGGACATAATGCAAGTATTTTGAATTACAACAAAATACGTATTATGATCCCGAACCGATACACGGCATCCCGGTGGAGTCCTTACTGAGGAGAGCCACTATGACGAGAGACGCGGCAGTTGCCGCGCTTACAGGTGATCACGTGATAAATCAAGCCCCCGCGGTCCCGCGGGGAGGTAAGTTGACACAAAAAGAACCATAAGATGGCGTGGTGGTAGGCGAATTTAGGTAAATAACAGCTTCTCTCATAGGGATGCCGTGTATCGGTTCGGGATCATAATACGTATTTTGTTGTAATTCAAAATACTTGCATTTTGATTATCAAAATACCAAGTATTGTGGTTATCAAAATACTTTTTTCTCAGTGTACAAACGTAGGATAACGCGATAGATAAAATATTTAGAAAGATTTTTATCTTGTTACACCAAAGAAGTATAACTTCTAACGTGCGTACATAAGTACACACACACACTTTTTTTTTAATCAATGAATTAAGTTTATGTATTATTATAAATATTATTTTATAAAAAATAAATTTTCTTCATATGAGCAATCTACTTCCATTTCGGCTGCTGAATGGCTACTATACATTCATGGAACTAATATGACTACGGACGATGTATACAGCCAATTTAAAATCGATAGTCTCCTAAGTCGTCGACAAGTTGCCGATTTGATATTTTTCTATAAATCCGTCAACGGACATATTGAATCACCAGAGATACGTGAACAATTTCAAAGTATCCATCTAAGGCCACGCTTAAGACAATATAGATTATTGGACGCTATTAATCACTGCCAGGATACTAACTTCTTTGAGGATTCACTATCTGCTTTCATAACAAAGATCAAAAATACGATTCTAAACAACTAATTCATGTGCAATATCACCAATTTCATCATTTATATTTATATTAAATTCAAACATCACTTAAAATATATTATTGTTACTATTTATGTATATTGCCGATCGGCGCTCTTTTGCAATAAATAAATAAATAAATAATACTCCAATAATAATGTAACCAACATTTTTTCTTCCGGCTAAACTGCTACTTTCAGGATCATTCGAAATTTGAATAGCGCGCTACACGCGTCTTACTTTTTAACCAATGAAGAATCATGTCTCGTTTTTTGCCAGTTTCAACTAATGACTAACTTCATAACGTTCATGTATTATTTAGACGATCATTATTGAGTCTGGAACACTGTTGTTCTTATAATCGAATAATGAAAAACAATATAAGTTTATATGATTCAACATTATTTATTTATCGCAGAATATGAAAAAAACAGAATTGTTCTATTATTTAAAATAATATATCATTGTATAAACCAAAAAATTCTAATTTTATTAATTGAAAATATGTATTTTCTATGTATGCTGATTACAATTGTTTATGTTTTTAGAGTATTTATTAAGAGATTGAGATTCATTTCCATTCATTCCGACACTTAATTATTATTCCTGATTCATTATTATAACTTTTATATTCCTAATAATAACCAACACCTAAATGAGCATACTATTTTAAACCTAAAAAGTGAAGTGATACGGAATTTAGAAAATCAATTCTGAGAAAAGGTCAGTCACCAGATTTAGTGATCAATTGTTTACAGGTTTTTAAATTATATATTTATATACAAATAAGAAAAATAGTTAGAATAAATTATGACGAATCAAATAATCATATAAATGATATTTTTTATTATCCATAAAATTCTACATATTTTGGAATTATAACAATTAAACAATATGTCAACAACTCCAATCTGGGAAAAATGTAAATATATTTATAATTTACCTTATAACGCACGTGTAGAATTGTGCAATATATTGAATCAAAATGACAAATGGGAAGAACTTGCTGGTAAGTTTGTTTGAAATATATTTTTTCGAGGGTAAAAATAAAAAAAAATCATTATTTTTTTGATTGATATGAAATAGGTAGATGGATGCAATATGATCTGCTCGCAATTCAAAATCTCCGGAGAGAAAAAAATCCTGCTGATGAATTATTAAGTCTATGGAGTATTCATAATCATACCAATTTAGAGTTGTTCATTTTGCTTCAAAGAATGCAGCATTATCGTGCGATGGGTGTATTAAAGCCATTTATTGAAAATAAATATCACTGTTTATTGGAGAAAGGAGAAGGAAATTTACAATTTGCGATAAAAAATGAAAAAAGTACTCAACCGGTAAATGAATTAAAAATTGACACACAAAATTTTGATAAAAGAATGTATCATTCTCCAACTCCTCCAAAAATTGTTCTGAAAGATTATAATAATAAAATAATTAACCAAATCGGACGGATAAATTTATTAGAAACAGCTCCAAGTGATTCAAACAATCTTTTGGCTGGTTCGTCGTCAGTCCCTTCTCGAATTTCACCAATTTTAGGTTGCACTGGGACTTCCCAAAAGTTAAATGGATTGTCACTTAAAACAGAAATATCATTGCCTCAAATACCATATGAAGAACTTACTCGTGCAACTGATAATTGGAATCAACATAAAATTTTAGGAAAAGGTGGTTTTGGAACAGTATATCGAGGTATAAATATTTTATTTATACATATATATTTAATCTTGATCAAAATTATCAAAGAAGATTTGATTTAGGAATATGGAAGAATACAGATGTGGCTATAAAAAAAATAGAACGCAGAGGTCCCGAATCTGACGATAGCTATATAATTCAACTCCAACAATCACTCAGAGAAATAGCAATTCTAAATTCTCGACCTCATGACAATATTTTATCGATCTACGCATTTAGTATTGGTGGTCAAGCACCGTGTCTTGTTTATCAATTTATGAAAAATGGTTCACTTGAAGATTGGATATCGTTACGACGAAGATCACCTCCTTTGACTTGGCTACAACGGCATGAAATAATAAAAGGTATTGCTCGAGGATTACAATATTTACATACAATCGGCGAACGACCGCTTATTCATGGTGACATAAAAAGTGCTAATATTTTATTGGATAAAAGTTTTGAACCACGAATTGGTGATTTTGGCTTAGCACGAGAAGGACCAATCAAAGATTTTATGAAGGTAATTTTACATTTGAATTATATTAGACTATCTATATTATAGGTACCATAAATAACTTTATTTATTCCATATCATAGGTCAGTAAAGTACATGGAACAAAACCATATTTACCTGAAGAATTTTTGAGAGGAAAAATTTTGTCAACAAAAGTCGATACTTACAGTTATGGAATTGTTTGCTTCGAATTAGCAACAGGCCTACCTGCCTACGATGATGCGAGAATTGAGTATAAATTTCTTAAAGATTTTATTGATAGCTGGAGTGATAAAGATATTTTTTTCTTGAAAGATAAAAAAGCTGGTGATGAAAGTGAAAAAGTTTTTGGTAATTTAATTTTACTTGGTAAGTGGTGTTCTAATAGATTAGCTAAAGATAGACCTGAAATGGAGCTTGTTTTTAAAAAATTAAATAGTATATAACTTTTAATAAGTAATCACTTTTTAATTAATTTATTAACGGCGTATTTTATTACAATTTAGATTTTGTTAATCAAATGAAAGAAATAAAAAAAAAATTATCTAAATCGTAAGAAACATCCGCCGCTTTTTGACGTGTATGAAACTTAAAAAAAAAATGAATTTTAGATTTTACATTATTAATGAATTTATTTCTGTTGTTATAAAATTAAATTTTTTGAAATTAAACAATTCATATAATCAAAAATATTAATTTCGCTTGTTTGTGGCAATAATAAAAATTTTCTTTAGAGTAACTCAACGTCTAAAATACAATTACAATTAAATTTTCCTGGAGCGCGTTAATTATCGTATGTTGTCCCTTTTTATATTTAATTATAATATAATTATGCATAGAGATAAGTGAATTTGAATTTTCGATCACTTAGAAAATTTTTTTTTGACAAATATGATGGAAAAATTTATAATAATTAAAGTTTACGTATACTAAGTAGGATCATTGAATAGCGTGAATTATCAAAATGTAATAAATATATTCTTTACAGAATAAAAAGTTATTTTTCTGTGATATTAAACAATAATATTTTTATGTAAATAATAATATAAGTACAACAGAATGAAAATAGTTTTTTCCTATTCATTTTATATAAACAATAAGATTATTTTCTACATTACTCTTAATAATTATAAATAATGAAACAGAAGAAATAAACAATTTAAATATAAGTTATATATTTTTTAAAATTTTATAAAAACAACTAGAAAATATTTTATATTCTTAGAAGATATTATTGTTATATTACTAATTACAAATGTATATTTATATAATATATAATATATAATAAAGTGAAAAAATCTTTAAATATGCTTGAAAATAATTCCAAAAATGTTTATACATAAATTTTTATACTCATTATTAAAGCAACAAAATTTATTTGTGGTGCTAATTAGTTGCTCCATTTAGAATTTTGTTGCTTGCTTAGATTCCGAGAAATCAATATTAATATCCGTCAAAAATGGGTTTTGCTACTGCTAGTTTGGCGACGCTTAGAAAATATTGTTACTGTCATATATATTTGTAAAATATGTTTGAACATTAAATATATTTTTCTGATTACTCATCGTACAAATTTTTTTTACCAAATTTTTTCATTTTCAATTATTGATGCCAATCAACTAATTATGTAGCTCCGAATTAAGTTTAATGAAGTGGATTGTTAGCTAATGTTTTGAAAAGACTTTATATTTTAGTTGATTTTGTTGATCTTTCTCACTTCTATTAGAAAATAATGTGTTCAGGCTATTTGATAATGACAAATTTATTTGATCAGAGATTAAAAATAAAATATATATACTTTGAAGTGAATTGATGATTCAAAAATAATTTTAGAGAAAGGTGAATGAGATAAAAGCTAGAAAAAATTGATCATACTGTAAATCCTACTCAATGACACATTGGAATCAGCTGATTATATTTTTGAATATGATTTTCATTTCATATATTGAAATATTTTTAAAATATATTCTATAAAGAATGTAAGCAAAAAATGTAACACAATAATTGGATTTTTGGAATTATTTTTGTTTAGACTAGTGTCTTATATAACAGCATTAAAATTATTTTTTAAACGCTCTAAATATATTTGACGGCATTCCACTTCATCAGCTGGTCTGTTATAAGGTAGCCATATTGGTTCACCAACAAAATAACGTTTCGCTTTTATGTAGTTCTATTAAAAAAAAAAATAATAAACAAAGAGCATTAAAACATTTTATAAAAATAAGTAAGTTAAAATGAAATCTTGAAGTATTTTACATTCATATCCAACGTAAATCGATGATATATCCCGCTAGGAATAATTATCAAATCTCCTGATTGAACTTCGATTCGTATCCATTCATCATTTTTATCTCGAACATCAAAGTATCCTGATCCTTCTAATACTAATCGAATCTCTTCATCAGTATGTAGATGTTCCGTAAAAAAAGTTTTCAGCTGTTAAAATAACGTACGAATTAGTTAAAGTTAAAATGTCAACAATATAAAAATATTAATACAATACTTTATTATTATAATCCTGCAAGCATTCTTCTGAACACACAATCTCATCTTCATAAGAATATCCACGCTTTGACCTTAACTCTTGTAATATTTTATCTGATCCGTAATTTTGTGGATTGATCTAATCATTATTGAATGAAAATAAATTGGATAGACATTAAATAAAAAATAAGAATATCAATAAAGTAAATATTAAGTTAAATTAACCTTGAAATGTTCCACTCCAGTGCGTTTGAATAATTCAGACAAAGAAAGATACTTTGGAGGTTGTCTATGATGATCTAAACGTTGATCGCTATCAGTGTCGTCCATATACCAGGCTTGAACCATTTTTACAATTACTTGTTATTAGAATTATTATAAAATAATAGCTACAATGAAAAAACTATTAAAAAATATCTTGGTTATACAAGCCGTAAATGTAGTAAGCAACTGATAGTTTAATAGACTGATTGCAACTGGTAAGGGACCTAAATATGACTTATATTTTATTAATGTTATGGCCGGAGTGAAACGTAATTATTATATGATGTTGTAGCATTTATATATACATAAATAGCATGATACTTAAAGTATATAATTGCATGTTTACTAAAGATAAGTGTTAATATAAAAAGATGCAAATCATTCTATATCGCTAAATTTTTATTTATGAAATGATAACAAAGTATTTTTATAATTATAATAGAGTTTACGCAGTTTATATTTTCAAACAGATTGAATGTTTATTATATGAAATCAATGTCAATGTAAATACGTGAATAATTTTAAAAAATCATATAAATATTAAGATGCTGAAGGTATTATTGTTATTTTCCCTAGCGGTTTTGTAAATGCCGAAAAAATGTCGCAATTATACAGTATTAATGCGGTATTTTTTCAGCATTTTTTCGGTTGTTTTGGTCAGTTTTTTTATCGAAAAATTACGGAACATTTACCGTAAAAATGCGATACATTTACGCTGAAAATGCGGCATATTTACGGTAATAAGGCGGTAAAATGACTGTATTAAAACCATATTTAAAAAATGGTGTCAAATTAAATAACGCTCGGACTGGGATTCGAACCCAGAACCTCCCGGGGACATGTCGGCTACTCTACCATTTGAGTTACCCGGTCCATACAATATCATTTTTTTGCTTATTCTATATACATTAAGCCACACCGTTCATCTTACGATAAGCATATTTAAAATTAAATAATATAATTATATATGTGAAACAATATAACTTTTCGATTTTAGAAAATTTGCAACTTTCCAAGTGAGAAATTAAAAATTGAAATTAAAATTAGAATATATTTACTTAACATATGTATTATTTTATATTAATTATCGCTAAATACCTAATTAAAAATAATATTCCACATATTTTTATTCAAAACAGTATTTGTTTTTGCAAAGTAGCGATGGAGAATAAAAAGCAAAATTTGAAATTTTTCATTTTATTCATTTCTAACATAGAAGTGAACTAAAAATAAAACTAAATCTTTAATAATTGTCTATTATGTCAGAAAATATTATTTGGAATTTTTTGGGTAAAATTTGGGCATTAATGCGGTAATTGTATAGTATATTTTTGGTAACTGTACAGCATAAGTGCAGTATATATACTGTATAACTACAGTATAAAAACTGGCCAAAACAACTATAGTTTAACCGCATTATTACCGAATTATAACGGTAAATATACGGCATGAGCATAAATGCCGAAAAATTACGGTATTTTTACGGCATTATCAAAACCGCGAGGGTTCATTTTAAATATATTCTAAACCAGTTTTATTAATACGTTGATTTTTTGTTAGAATCCAACTTTTGTTTATTCTTAGCAGCTGAAATCATGATTCCCCTATTTTATTATTTATCAAGTTATAAAATATGTCAGAAGATTCAAAACAGTAGTATTTTGCTCTTTTAAAATATAACTTTGCGTTGCGAGTGCTTTTTTTACTTGCAGTGTCTCACTAATACATATTTGCGCATAATGTCTGATAGATTGAATAGTGTTTTGCAAAATATCGCTCTCAGAAAAATTTTTAGTAAATTATTGAAAATATGGAAAAATTTTTTTAAATCCACATGTTTCAAATCATTTGGGAGATCTAGCGAAATCAAATTAAAAGATCGGCTAAAATTACAAATTTATAATATATGAGTTATTATAGATCTTAGATTTTTGTGTTCGTGAGCGAGTATTTTTTATTTGAACCAAGAATATCTATATTGTTTTTTTATTCCAACAATTTGTTCCTTTTCATGATACTATTTCTACTTCATTCAAAAATATAGTTATGCATAACGACATTGATAAAAACATTATCTTGAGTTAAAAGAAAAAATCTGAAAGCATGTTAAACCTGCAGGTCATCCCTGGAACTTCTCGCTATTTTCAAACTCAAAACACTCAAAAAATTTCCTATTTCCAAGTTATGAGCTCTTAGAACTCACAAATATACATCTTTTAGACACTTTTAAGCTCAAAAATCTTGTAGTCGTATTATGGTAAAACACTTTTTTGAACAGTTTGAATTACAATATCTCCCGAACGACTCGGTCGATTTTGATGCGGTTTCTAGCATTCAGTACAGTTTTTAAAGCAAAAAAAGATAACTTGTCACACAAAAAAATATGACATAAAATTCAGAAGGTATTTTTACCCAAAAAGAAAAACATTTATTTCGAATTTTTTCGACAACGATATTTTTGAACGAATGATAATTCTTTTACTTAAAAAAGGGTCCGACAAGAAAAATCGAAGCTATGTAAACTCAGCACACATACATACATGCTTGTAGGCATACAAATTTACTAATATACATAAAAATAATCAGAAAAGCTCCCTAAAACCTCAAAACGTGAGAAATTTTATGAGAACTTGATTTTTGAAAATCGGAGTGAAACCAATAACTTCCCAATTTTTTTTAATTATTGATTATTATAGCAAAAAAATTAAAAATTACGAACCAAGCAAATCATTTAAAATTGCATTTAATAAATTTTATGTAAACAATATTATCAACGACTAAAAATTCATGATCAATAAGATTACTTATCTAAATATTGATCATTTCTGATGCTATTTAACTCTTGCAAGTACACGGTGAGAAATTTCCATTATTTTTTATTCTGCATGGATTTTAGATATTACAATGGTGCATATTACTAGTGAACCTTATTGACTCAGAATAAAATTTTACAATGGCCCATAGTAATTTCCGAAACAAATGAAATCAGACATAGTAAATGGTAGAAATTGAAATGTACCATAGTAAGTGAAATATGCAATAATTTAAATTTCCGAATGTACTATAGCAAAAAAAAATAAGAAAACGTTTGTAAAAAATAAAAAATTTTAGAGTAAAAAATGTTTTTAGCAATCAAAAAAAATATCAAACCAAACAAGATTTTTTTTGTTTGCAATAATTTTAAAAATATTTTTTAAAATATAGTTTTTATTTTTTTCATTTTAACAATGAACGTAGGATTTATTTTGGCAGTTAATTTTATTATGAATAATTATAAACACAATATATAACTTTTAAATTATTTTTTATTATTATTAGAAGTGTCGGTTGCAGGTTAACCATCAAATGTTTGTTTTCATTTTAATTTTTCACGGTAAATTATTAAATATTTTATTATTTATGAATCTTACAAATTTTCATTAACTATTCATGTGTTGATGGATTTATAAACTAATATTTATTTAAAACTTAATGTTTATTGCAATTTTCATAACACCGTTAACCACTACTGATAGCGTCTGTAGACTTATGTTGACAAAACAAAGCAGCACGAAAAAATGAAAGAGCGCGCGTCGCGACTGACGCGCATACGTTTACTATGGGACATTTGAAAATTTCATAGTCACAATTTTAAATTTAAACCGAGTACACGTGACTAAATGTGAAACTTTTTTATAAATTTTTATTGTCGACTGAGCAACAGAAATTTTACTATGGAACTATAATGAAAAGTTTTAAGCACACTAACAGTTTTTGTTCTGTCAGTTTACGAAAATTTTTTATATATGTTTATGTAACAGTTGAATGGTCAAATTTACTATGGTCCCTAGTAAATATTGATTGGTACAATATGATATTCTTAAATTTTTATGGTAATATTTTGAATTGAGTCATTAAGGTTCAGTCTTATTATGTATGCATAGTAAATTTCTACAGAAATTTCTCACTGTGTAGCATTATTTTTCACTTTTCTGTAGTTGAGCTGCTTTTATGCCTTTTTTGATCTCCAAATCAAATAGAAATAAAAAATTCCATAAAAAATAATCTTATGAATTATAAATTATAGATATTGTCTTATACACGGAAAATAATGTGCAGTATCATTTACTACAAGATTGCAGTAAATGTTTCTGTAGTTACAAATATCATATAAGTGATAAAAGTTACTAAATATGAGTCAAATTTTACTAAGTCAATAAGTTGAATTTACTCCAATCTTGCGGTAAATTCTACTGCACACTGCAATAACAAATACTCCACGTGGGAGTTGAAAGTATTACAGAAGGAACCGTTCCCGCTATTTCGCCAATTTAGGGTTAGTCTCTTGTTAGTATACTCGTTTATTATAGCGTCTCATAAATAATCATCTGTAAATAAAATACTAAACGTCACACTGATAGAAGGATTTGTTTATAGTTAAAAATATTTGTTAATATTTAACAAATCATTTATTAGATACCACTTTTTAGTCTTTAACAAATATTTATTAGTACCTTAGCGGTTTCGACGACTCAGCGTAAACTCGGAGTTTACGCAGAGTTATTATGGAGTTAACTCCCTCTCGGAGTTTAATCGGGGTATAAGCGGAGTTTACGCGGAGTTTTAGAGGTGTATATGCAAGGAGTATTGTGTGCAGTTACGATACGGAGTCACAATAGTGTATTGTTGGAGTTTTTGACGAGTTTTTTCGGAGTCGCTATGGAGTTTTCCTAGCGTTTTTGTTGAATATTTTCGGAGTTGCTGTGGAGTTTTTTTTGGTATTTTCGTCGAGTTTTTGTCGAGTATTTTCGGAGTTGCTATGGAGTTTTTGTCAAGTTTTTTTCGATGTTTTGCGGAGCTTTATAAGAGTTTCGCTGGTGTTTTTTCGGAGTTTTAATAGTGTTATTGTGGAGTTCACTCGCGATTAATAATACTTTATAGCATGAAAATTAATTTTGATTTCACAAAGATGACTATAAATAAATCATTTTTCACTTACGGTGTACCTTTTATTAATTTATTTATTTATTTGTAAATATATTATAAAGGTTATAAGTAAAATATACGATATATAAAAAAAGTGACATCAAAAAAAAATTTTCAAAAGTTTACAGTTGATAATACACTGAAACAATATTATCATAACTAAAATTAGAATTTTATTAATACATGAAGCAATTCAAAACTTTAATCGGTTTCCGTAAGATAGACAGTGGTGTTTATTACTCGGTGGGTCTTATTAGGTGACTGAATAGAAGGTATGGACGATGTCTGGGATAGCTTAACCGGTAGAGCCTTTGACGTGGAACCAAATGGTTTGGGTTCGAGTCCCGGTCTGTCCAAATTATTTTTTCAGTTTTTCATTCATTATCCATCGGAAAACTCCGATGAAACTCGCAAAATACTCCTGGAAAGCTCCACAAAAACTCGGTGAAGACGCCGACTAAACTCGACAGAAAATCCGAAAAAACACTGATAAAGCTCAGGGAAAACTTTATAAGAACACCAGCGAAACTCCAACCAAACTCCGTAGTGATACCAATTAAACACTAAGTAACCCCTATCGTCTTTATGTGTCACAACTGCACACAATACTCCGAGTTTACTCCCCATATACGCCGGCTATACTCCGTCGTTACGCTGAATTTCGGACGAGTTTCTACAGAGTTTTATCGGTGGCACCGAAACCGCTAGGGTATTTAAAAAGATTTATTAATATTTAATAAATTAATATTAGATTTATTAAATACAAACAAATTATTTTAAATACTAAGAAATATTTGTTTAATACTAAAAACTGGTCTCTAATAAATGATTTCTTAATTATTGACAAATATTTTTTAATACAAATAAATCCTTCTATTTTTATAAAAATAAAAAATTAAAAAAAAAAATACACATTTTTTTTTAATTTATACTTTTTTAAAACCTAAATATATTTAGGGTAATTATGTACAAGTAGGGTCCACCCTATTTTTGGCCATATCTAGGTGAAGCATTAATATCATTTAATTTTTTTTTATTCTGTTTGTTTTTACGACGTATATATGATAAAAAATGTCGTGAGAGAAAAAAATAAAGATTTCGACAGCTTTTTTGCCATCAAAAGTTGGAAAAAAAATTGGCTCTCATTTTTTTGGATAAAGTTTCTATTTTATCTTTTTTGATGTTTTTAATATATACTTTTTTTTTTTTTTTTTTTTTTAAATAAGATAAAAGCCCCAATATATGATCACGTACCAGTATATGATCACTCCATGTATTTGTATATCTATATTCACAAATATAGATATACAAATACATGGAGTGATCATATACTGGTACATGATCATCTATTGGGGCTTTTACCTTACATAAAAAAATGAATAATTAAAAAAAAAAATGATCAATTTGATCAAAAAAAAAAAAATATTATGGCCCAGCATGGATGAACCCCACTTGTAAATAATTACCATATTTATTATAAATAAATAACTCAGTAAGTAATTTTTAATTATAAACTATAAAAATTTTAGGTTATATACCGTTTATTTTTATGCAATTGGTTAACCGCATATTAAGTAAATTGAACTACAATTGGAGTTACAAATACCGCATGCTGTAGCATATCTTACTTTTTACTACAGTTAACGCTTAACTACAATATTGGAGTAAATCTACCCACAGTTTGGAGTTGTCTCAGGTCATACTACAGCCTGCGGTAAATGGAACTACAGTTGTTGTTGCCACTACCACAATTTATTTTCCGTGTAATAAATGTACATTGACCAATAATAATCAATTATTTTATTTCATAAATGCCCATCCAAGATTATGCATGTGTTTCTATTTAAAACTTATTCAAAATATATGTCTTTTTAGCATATAATTCTTCAATGATTGACTATCGCTAAATGCTTTGTTTCAAAAAATTTTAGATTAAATTTTCAGAAGATTTCGTAGAAAAATTCGTAATCCAATGAAGAAACAGGCAATTATTTATTGAGAGTTTCATGTTTATCAGTATATGCATTTTGTACTAATCATAATACTATACGTTTACGATTTTTTTAATATTTCATGAGAGTGAAACTGTTTCCTACAAGCTGTTATATAGGCAATTTGTGTAAACAAACAATTTGAAACAAACCAGTGCTCTTTTTATCCGACTAGACATACTTCCATAATTCCATTACACTATTAAATGCATGCATTACTAATAGTGACGCAAAAAACCGACTATTTTAATTTAATTGACCTTTTCCTGTTTTGATGATATTCAATTTAAAGAGCTTACCTTAAATTAAAAACGAAAAAAATCTGATTTTTTTTCTAAAAATTTTGCGTGACGACTAAAAATTGTTAATTGAGCTGATTTTTTTAATATAGCTCTTAAAATATGATTAATTAACATATTTTTGTAGAAAGCTTGAAAAAAGTTGTTTTTTGCGTCACTATGATAATCAGGCATAACGATTTTTTCTCAGATTATGTTATATATAAGGATTAAGTGCATTAAAGTAGAAGAAAAATCTATACAGAAATTGAAATTATAACTAGTGTTTATAAATAAATATATTTTACAATAAAGAATTTTAACCAAAAAGATCTGTTTTTGAAGTAATTTTTTTGATTGCTGGTAAAATACGTATGGCTGTATATTGACCGTATCCAAGTGGTATCTTTAAATCAACACTATCTCTTCTTTCATCACTATGTTGCTCAGTTTGTTGATTCAATATCCATAACATGCCTATTAATGATAATAAAAACGTTGTTCCTCCAGCTATTGCTAGTAGACAGATTGTTGCTGTTTGCACAATAGGTCCGATTTGTAATAATAACTTCATTGTCATTAAAAGATCAGGACTAATTGATGGAATTTCCTGAAGGCAAATAAAAAGGAAAATAAATTATGACTTTAAAAGTTAAAAAAATGAGAACTAATTTTTTCTCTTCAATACATACTAAATCATTCCAAAATAATGGTATTGCGAGATTGCTAAACGGTTCAAGCCTTTTATTATAAGTCATTTTTTTCATTACAAGATTAGTTTGTATTCTTGAATTGACATCGATAGGTATACCAATGGCCTGAAATTGAAAATTAAATTATAATTGACGTTATAATTAAGGATGGTTTTATTTGTATCACTGTAGAGTGTTTTACAAGGGAGGGTGGGGAATTATTGTCTCTCCACTTTTTTCTCCGCAATATAATCTCTCAACCCCGTCATTATAATTCTCAACCACTTTTTCGTCCCCACCCCCCTGCATGTCGGGATTTTTTCTTTCATGCCCGACACACATGTGCTGCAACTGCGGCCGACTTACGCGTTATAATCAGTACCTGCATTTGCATTACGGTCTTAAATAATATGGAGGTACTTCTATAATGACATTTTACCTCCATAACTATATGGGAAAACCACAGAAAACCCGACTGGTACAGAGGCTGGCAATGAAACGCACATATTCTTAGTTTATAATCATTACACGGAAAAAAGAAAACTTGAAAAAAAAAATTAAAGTATAAAATGTAAAATCGGTCCCGTCGTAATCAAAACTAGAAAAATTACAGTTTGAAATAACATTTTTCTAAATTTAATTTTTTAATTTAATATTCAGAGCTTGCAATGTAAATATTACATTCTACAATGTAATTCTTACAAAATCTGTAATAATTACAAACTGAAACTGTAATTTTTCTAGTTTTCATCACGAAGCGCCACGTTGCATTATATACTGTAATTTTTCGAGTTTTCTTTTTTCCGTGTAAGAAATATTGGTGCGCACCAGAATCGAACCCTGGCCCCACTCTTTCGAAATGCAGGTACCAAGCCGATAAGTCTATTGCCAACCTTAAGTTCAATCATTATCTTATTATCAAAATAAAACATGAAAATAATTACTAAAAAAAAAAAAAAAAAAAAATGTGTGTGTGTGTGTGTGTGCAAGTCATACACGATAGAAGTGAAACTTTCGAAAAGTACCTGATTAAATATACTCATTGAAAAGTATTGAAAAAACAAACAGTCCCTTCATGTAAACTGTATATTTAAAATACATAAAAAAAGAATTAGGATTATTAACAATTCAAATTTCATTATTTTCAATACTTTTCAATTAGTATTTTCAATCAAGGGTAGGCTACGAGAGATTGAGATAGATATAGTGTCAGGAGTATTAGGATAAATGTAAGGTTTATTATTTTTCACCGAGCCTTAAAATTGTTTAATATTTTAATGGGCTTGTTCAAGTTTACTAAATTCTTCGCTGGACTGAGCTTAGATTAGTATAACTTGCATTGTTTTTTTTTTTTATAGATATTCTTTAGAGAGAATGTAGTCACTTTTAGTTTTTGGTACATAATCTGCTAAGATCTCCCAAGAACTTAGTAAACTTGAACGAGCCCAATGTAAACAATTATATTACATATATTACATTAAGTCTCTATATTTTCACATTGAACAAATGACACGAGAGGTTTATAGTAACTGAAATAGGAAACAAATACTCTAGTTTCAATTTGATTTATATATCTTTAGGGTCATAATTTACAAGTAGAGTCAACCCCATTTTGGGCCATAACTAAGTGAAAAATTAGAACCTTTTAATTTTTTTTTATTCTGCTTATTTCTACGGCGCATTTAAGATAAAAATGTCGTGAAAGAAAAAAAGATGATTTCGATAGCTTTTTTGCCTTCGAAAGGAAAAAATTTTGGTTTTCATTTTTTTGGATAAAATTTCTATTTGATCTTTTTTTTGATGTGTTAGATATATTTTTTTTTAAAAAGTACATAAAAAAATGAACAATTTGAAAAAAAAAAAATTGTTCAATTTGATAAGAAAAAAAAATTAACATGGCTTAGCTTGGGTTGATCCCACTTATAAATAATAACCATCTTTGGAAAACAGCGTCAATTACTGTTTTTGATCTGGTAGTTTTTGGCATAATTATAAAATTAAAAAAATTAAAATATTCACACAAATAAAAATGCATCAACAATCAACACGCTTGCTTTTTATTAAAGCTTACTCATACGCAGGCGCAAACACATATATTAAACACATACTAACATCACGTAGAACGTTCGGACCTGGAGCAAAATATAGATATAGATATACTGACTATCCCACTACACAGGAGCATACATATGGACAATGTTTAGTAGACGATAGTGGGGATGCTACGAAGAGTCGCGCAAAGAGGAGACCGAGAACGTCTAATGTGTTCTATCTCATTCTTTTGCCAGCTGAATCCTAGACATTTATGTGTTTGTGTCTCTATGGACTTATTTTTTCGTTTCATCGAGTTTGAAATCACAACGATTCTAAAGAAGTTTCACTTCAAAAAAAAAAAAAAAAACATTTTAAAAGTGCTTCTTAGTTAAAAAATTCAAGTTTTCATACATTCTGAGTTCTGCGAATACTGCAAATCTAATTAAGATCACCTGATCTGTACAGATGATTACTATTTTACAAAATAAAATAATTCTGTTTTCGTTCATTTATATTTAAAAATAAAAAAACTAACGAAAACTTGAAAACATACTCAAATTTGTAATTGATTTGTTTAAGGGATTATTCTACTTTGGACGCTTAAAACAAATGCTATTTCTATTAATTTTTTTTTGAGAATACTTTATGTTTAATGATATACAACTTTTCTAAATTGATAAAAACACTCATAAACTAAAACAAAAAAAATTTTTTTTTTGCAATTTGAACTCTTTTTAATTACAAAAACGACAGTTAAGGAGGTACTGTGCAAAATCACTTTTCTTACAATATTCTTCAATTTTTGAATACGCGTATTTTTAAGTGTCCTCTATACGAATAAATTTTTGTATTGTCCTTGCATAGTTAGGACTAAGGGGTTAGGGGTAGTCAGAATTTTCAAAAAATCAATTATTTTTTTTTGCATTTTCGTTATGTGTAATATCTTAAAAATATTCTCTGAAAATTTCAAGTCGATCCGATAATTAGTTTTTGAGTTATTCGAAAAATAACAAAGAGAGCTCGGGTACTTCAAAACGCTCGGGAGCAGATAACTAGCGGCAGCTTCAAGAAACCCCCTTTTAGGGTTCTATTGTCATCCATGAACTAAGACTTTGGTGTATGTAGTAGTACCTAAATTTATAAATACCTAAATATATATAATTACAATTTCTAGGTAGTATAAGTGCTACAAATTATTTTTTTTTCGCCACGTCACTAGTATGCCTGTGGTAGTTGCGGAGAGCAGTCGATAGTTGTGCGTTACTAAAATATATTATTTTTGAAGTTATTTATTATGGGACGTGATACGAGAAAAGTTTCGAGAGAAGTTCGGAAATCTGAAAATATCCGTAAGTCGTATTCAAAGAAACGAAAAAATATATTTAACCCAAAAACGGCGGAACGTGATGAAAGTTTTTGGAGTACATCGTCTAAAAAACTGAAACAAAATACTGAAAACGATGTACCCGAAAGTTGCACCTCTGAATTTCGAATAATTAATTTTATTACGGTATTCACTGCCATTTCTGCTCTTGTGAAATGTAAGAAATGTGATGGAAACATTGAATTTCTAACAGCTAGTACACGTGGGCTGGGATTTAAAATTGTAGTTTCATGTAATAACTGTGACAGTGAATATATTCCTTCCTGCTCTTTCATTGGGCATTCTTATGAAATAAATAGACGCTTTATTTTTGTGATGAGAATACTAGGGATAGGATACGAAGGTTTGTGCAAGTTTTGTGGCCTGATGAACATGCCGTCTTTTTTAGATAAAGCTACGCATACAATATTATTGAAGCACATTTTAGATTGTGGTAAAACCGTTGCAGAAGCCTTGATGAAAAAAGCTATGAATCAAGAAAAAGAAACGACAAGTGAAAATGAGAATAAGAACGATTTGACTGTATCGGGAGATGGAACCTGGCAAAAACGGGGATTTACATCGTCATTTGGAGTTTCTTCTATAATTGGCTATTATACTGGAAAGATTCTTGATATAAACATTAAAAGTGCTTATTGTAAGCTATGTGAGTATTGGAAAAAGAAAAGAAATACGGTTGAGTTCGAGGAATGGTATGAACAGAAGGGGTCTTTACTTTCAAGATGTGTAGGTGGATTCAATCAGAATAATAATGAGAGCTTCAACCAACTAGTGTGGAAAATATGCCCAAAAACCGTGAATACTAGTTCTACTATCGTACAAATTGCTGCATACATAGCTACTTGTATATTTAATGAATGTACAAATTCATTATTAATGATTATGGATACCCTAGGACTTAATTGTGGGTCTAATTCCCATCGGTATGCTGAAAAATTGGATGCTGCACGTGTGAAAGTGGCAGATCAGCGCGCCAACGACAACACTCGGAAAGGCAGAATGCTTCGTAGGCAACAGCAAATTGATGTTTTGGAAACTTCCACAATGGCTGAAGAACTATTATATGGCCCAGGAATAGATGACTCGATGTAAGTAATTTAATAATTCGTATTTCTGTACGTGAATCTAGTGTGAAACTTTAAACGCGTTTTTCTCAAAACTATGTTTTTTGAACTGGTGACAACTGTAACTCGAAAACCGCTCAGTAGATTTTAATAAAATTTATACAGCTTTTAGAATACATAATAAACTCGGGCCTGATCGAAGGATTTTTTTTTTTCAAAAATTTCGATTTTTTAAGACCAATTAACTGTTGATTTTTTCCCAAAAATCTAGACAAAAATTTCCTGAGGCCGCCATTTTGTTAATTTTTGAAAAAAAAAAAATCCTTCGATCAGGCCCAGGATTATCTATTTATAAAACTAATTTTTTTCATCCGATTGATTTTAGATGAATCTCCAAGGACTTATGATTGTCACCGCAAGGACCTTTTTTTGGAACTGGGTCAACACAGACAGCTATAACTTTGGAAATTAAATTTTTTTTTTTTTTGAAATTTTCGTGACTTCAAGTCAAAACATTGTATAATAATGCCGTATTACTACTTTTGTAAAATAACATGATTTAATGGCAAAAAAAAAAAATACTGAAAATTCTCATTTTTTCGTGCCTCTGACTACCCCTAACCCCTTATTAATTAATATTCCTTGCGTAGTTAGGACTATCCTGACTATCCTGACCATAGTTAGAGTGAACATTTTATTGAATAACAATCATACTTTTCTTAGGATTTTTTTGAAAAACTGAGAATATTTAATTAAAGTTATAACAAGTATTTTTTATCAAAAATAACCCAAACAAGCGGTATTCATTTTTTTATAAGAAATGTTTGAAGTTAGTGACTTTTGATATTTTACGTGAGTGGAATTATGTGAGCGATAGTCTGTAAAGAAAGGCAGCACTAGTGAGTGAGAAAGAAACCAATAGCCGTAACCTATTCGTGTCTTTTTCTTGCCGCAATACCTCCTTAAGCAGAAGACCTCAAAACTTAGATATGTGAAACTAAAAAGTCATATGGTTTTAGGTTTATTATGAATTATGACAATGATTATATCTCGTAGCACAAGTATTAGTTTTTATGCAAAAATAATAAAATTTCGGTCAAAAAAAAAAAGAAAAAGTACGTTTTTTTGCGTGATTTTTCGCACAAAAATATGTTAAAAATATAAATTTCGCAATAATTCTACTACGAGATATAGCGATAAGTGTACCGAATATGCAGTTAAAATTTCATAATGATCGGTTCAGAAGTTTCTGAGATTATTTCAACAAGTAGTTCAGAAACGTTCTAGTACACGCACTAGCTGGGATGAATAAGCGCGTTCAGGTAGTAGAATTCAACGTACGAAAAAGCATAGTTAATGCTCCGATCTTTCTAAAATTTTGTCATAATATTTTTGAATATATTTACTTTCGAAAAATGCAAAAAAAAATTCAAAATTTTGTAAGTGCCAAAGTATAATAACCCCATAAGTTCAAAAATCTCAATGTATTACATCGATAGTTTTTTTTAAAACTCAAAAATAACGGAAAGTTTCATCGATGGATTTACGTGGTCAATAATATTTGACAATTCATGTAGTCAGCGTAAAAAATAAAAGTTGTTGAAACTTGGACTCCTATAACTAAATTAATCGTTAAATAAAAGTTTTTCAAACTTGAGTCAACGAATAGTATGGTCAACGCAATTACTGGAAGACATTTCAAAAGTCGCGAAAGAATTTAAAGATTAAAGATGTATCTGGATTCTGGTATAAGAGTTAAGTTCGATAAATTTTTTAATTAACCGATTTGTCTCGATTTTTTAATCGGTTCTCTCAAGTTAATCAGACCTATAAGAATAAATCTTAATTAAAATTGGCAGTCTTCTAAGCTGGTGATTTAACTAATCCCAGCGGATACTCATCTTATGTCCAAGTAAAATATTCAATATTAAATAATTACTCTATTAAGATCAAAATTTAAGCAAAAGTATAATTTTGTATTTAAATAAAATTATCCTAACCGGTTGGAGTACAACTCTTGTTTGATGTTTCTCACGGTCTGGTTGAAGGCCTTCGATGTCTTGTAGAAGACTTGGATCAGCGTTCAGGAAATGTGGCAATGACACTGCTGCTGGTATGTCTTAAAAAAAATAAATAAATTTCAGAATTAATAAATGCTATAATTAAAAATATTTTTTTATTTAAAAAATTAATGAGAAGAAATAATCTACGTACTGTAATAACAAGGCGTTAGATCAGAGAGACCTTTTCTCAAACATTTTTTCATCTTACGACAGTAACATTCATTTTCAGGATTCATGTCAGGTGGATCAAGAAAATTGTCGGATAAAGTATATTCCCATCCAGTCAACCCTGAAGATGTTGTTACTTCATTCTTAAAAACTATTGGGAGCGCTCGACAGAAAGCCTTTCTGAACACTCGAAATACTGCACTTTTATCGAGATTTGATGGAAAAAGTGTACCTTCTGTAGCTCCTCTAATCCGGTTACAAATAGTATTACTGTGAAAAAATTTATTATGCAATACTATTGCATAAATTTTTTCTATATAGACGTTTAGTGGATGTATTAGGAATCTTACCCCGGAATAGTTTCATTGCCTTCCTCTTCCTGATATCCCCAGTGCGCTAAGCCAGGACTACCATTATAGTTTTGAATACTCAAATAACGGCCATTTTCGTCAGACATATTTTTATTTTTTTGAATATTCAGGTTCACCAAATTATCGCCTTCGTCATACATCTGTTAAAATAATATTCATGTGTTCAAAGTTCATTCAAACAGATAGGTAAGTAATATGCTTATTTCCTAGACATATTATATATGAACAAATATTTTTAGCCTTAAGTTGTTGAAATAAACTTTGCATTTTTTATTTTCGAATTAATAAAAGTGAAGGATCATGGTAAAACCATAGTTATACAGGTAGTGAAAGGTAACAAGAATTATTGCAACAAAACTCATGTGACGCATGTATTCATTGACGCAATATAAATATAAACGGGCTTAGCCGCATAATTGAGATTTTCTTTACTTATTAATTTAAACTTCAGTGAACTTTATTAACACAAATATAATAGAGAGAAATAAATCGTATATAATTATTGCAAATGTATACATCGTATATACATTATATACGTTTGATTCTTCGTGTAGTGCAATAATCATATTTTATTCTTAGTATTTTCAATGATATTTTAAATTTTTAAATATTTATTTTAGATACTAACCCTGTCAAGAAGTCCAAATTTCTGGAAGTTTATAAAATTTGGAACAATGCCACTAGCTAAACGGACTAATGGATCTTCATAGCCCCAAAAATATTCATACACAGTCATATTTACAATTGGTTTAGTATCCAATAAATTAGTTAATTGTACTAATGGATAGTTTACAAAAAATCCGGCGTCAGCAAGAGCTGAGGAAATTCCCTATGAAATAAAAATATACTCATTAGAAAAATACATCTTTAAATGCATAAAATCGTACATGCATTATTTCTGATGAGAACGAATTGTAATGATTAAGGGAAAAATATATTTCTTTTTAACGCAACAGACAAATTAATCCCAAATAAGCATTTCGACTTGACTTTACAAATGAATTTAAAAACAGATATATCTATATTTTTTTACAAATATTTTTAATAATGGTTATAACCCGTCATTAATTAGTTCATCACAGTGTTAATTACTTTTTGAGGATTTCGGAAACACATCATTTTATAAAAAAATTATATCTTTTAATCAAACTTATAATTTAATTGTTTTAATAATAACAATCGAGAACTTATTTGTACAAAAAAAAAAAGTTTTTTTTTTTTCTGATAACAGGAAAGGGGGACCGTTAATGGAAAAGACCCGTGAATAACAATTTGCTGAAATTAAAATTTATTTGTTGATTAAAAATTGGTCAGAAAAGTATGTATAAATGTTATCCAAATTTCGTTTAAAAATGATGAAAATTTCCTCCAACCATGTTAGAATTTTAATTTGAAAAATAATTTTATTAAATTTTTATTGATACAAAATAGTTAATACTATTTCATCACGATAGGAATCAATATGCAAAAGGTTCAAAGTAATTTAATTCAGAATCTAATTTTTACAATTTATCATCATTATTATTATTTCTTGAGTGATAAACTTCTACAACTAAACAGGAGTTTTCTTGTTCAAAATAATAAAGATATTTAGCCCAAATTTATTGAACAAATATTGAAAACTGGTAGTATAAAAAATAATAAATTATCTGAAAAAAATTCACTGTTCAAAACTGTTAATGTTTGACTTTTTAAAATTTTGAATTCAAAATTTGAAAATTAAAAACTTGGAAAGTCTCAGCTTATTAAAAATTATTAAAAAATTGAAAGTTTTTTACATTCTATGATTTTTTTGTTAAGAGTATACAAAATCAATTAAATCAAAGATATTTTACTTTTTTCGTGAACTTATACGTAGCTGAAGCTCACATAGCTATTTATTCTTTACTTGATTATGTACATCAATTGAAAAGTATTTTAATCTTACCAAAAATGGAATGTTTGTCACAGTAACAATATCTTTCTTAGGATCGTTTATTGACAAATCTGGACGATAAATGACCGTTCGTTTTGGTATATAAGTGATGGTGCCATTATCATGCCACACGATTTTGGTATTTTCTAAAACTTCTCTGTAAATATATAGTATAGTAGTAAAATTAGAAAATTTTAATTAATGAATATACCATTTAATTTAAATATTAACAAGCGACCTTCCCTGTTGAAAAACTCCAATAAGATCCCATCAAAAGCGACAAAAGCCACTTAGAAACCAATAAAACTTATGGGTTTCTAAGTGGCTTTTGTCGCTTTTGATGGGATCCTATTGGAAATTTTAAACAGGGTTTCGAACGAAATTGAAGAGCAAAAATTTATTGACAGTGTATTCTAATTAGATAAACAATTATGAACTCTAAAGATTATTAATTATTATTATTCATATAATATTACAATACATACTGATAAACGTAAGGTCCAACTTCTTGAACTCGCAACTTTTCTTCATTATTCAAAAATGCTTCAGCATTCGTAATATTAAATACGTATACTTTGAGGAATACGTCAACGGGTGGTTTTTTCCACATCAAAAAAACTGTTGACGTCGGGGTCATTGTTAATTTCTGAAAATTATCATTAGTTATTTATCTCTCTGAAAGTTGAGTATTTTGTATAGCTAAAAAACAATCAAAAGTATTTTTAATTTTTGCTATAAAAATAGAAATTTTTCAAGTTATTGGATAATGTATCCTATACTAGAACGTTATGTTTTTAAAATATCGAGATATATTGATTTAGTAGTAAAGCATTTCAAATCTGAACTGCACAAATTACATTATTATTGTAATTAGCAAATATAATCATCGACCAGAATGTTTATTTTTTTTGCTAATTTAAACTTTAATTGTTAAAAAGATAACTATCACTATAAATATCCGCAAAAAATTAATTATTTTGTTCTATATTCTAATACTAAGGAAACTCTTTAACGTTTAGCTCTTCAACTTGAGTCCCAACTATTTCTCACAAAAAATAACGCAAAGTTTCTATCTGTTGCCGTACATAATCTAGCTCAAAACATATTCTTAATAAAATGTTTATTATAGTTATTTTTCAAACATTTTTAAGCTAGCTAATTTTTGAACCATTTAAGAAATGTTTATTTTTGTTAATAAAAGATGTGGACTTACCCATTTGAAAACAATATTTATTGGATCTAGAGCGTAGATTGTACATGATAAAATAGTACAGATGATGCCTACCATAAATATAATAAGACATTCTGAAAAAAAAAAAAATAAATTGCAATAATAAATACATTTATCATTGAAGGGTAATATATAATGTTGTCACCAAACTTTTAAAACTGAGAGTCAATGATAAAATACTAAAATTAAATGCCAAGATCAATAATATTGCCTTGAATTAAGACCGTTCACCCGGGACAATTTATTTAATCTTCAACTGTAATGACATATAACATAATTATATCTCATTAACTCTCACTGCATTAATATTTCATCGTTGTTTAAAAAGATCGTGCACTTGTTTATAATTAAATAACCTGACATGATAAAATAGTTTCAATTAAAAAAAAAAATTATGATTTATCGATGCGATAATGGTTATATTAATTTATCGATAGTTATTGAAATTAAATAGACGTAAGTGTGAAGAAATTTGATTAAATAACTTTTATTGTTATAGACACAACAATATTCAAATGGCATCAATCGATACTTCGGATTTTTTTTTCTAATTAATCAAATTATTTTTTATTGTCCAAGGTTAACTATCAGATCAAAAAAAAGGTTGGAAAAAAAAAAAAAAAAAAAAAACGGAGCATATTTAACGATTTTCAATCGCAAATATCGTTCGTGCGTCCCAGTTTTCTGTTTACCTTGGCTTACATTTATTGTGACACAACATTCCCAATCACTATAAGAATAATTGGTGATAAATAAAAACTTGTTAAAGATCCATCATAACTGAATAAATACTACATTAAATAAGGGAAAAAACATTTCTTATTCATAAAGAATAGCAACATGTTTGCAACAACAGTGAATCGATATCGATATTTTCGCCAGTTTGGGATCATTGTCTATACAACCGCGACTTCATATATTTTTGATCATCAGAAATCGAAAAATCAATATGATTAAACTTAAGTGAATCAATCACATACATTTTTTTGAAGATTCAAAAATTTTTTAAATCAAAAAATTTACAATAATTTTTTTTTTATTTGATTTTTGTGAAGCATTTAGGAAAAAAATATACACTTGTTTCATAAAAATTTAATTGTCAAAGATTTAAGCAAAAATATAATAAAAATAACTGCAATAGCTATATTTTACTAAGTATAAATTTGAAAAAGAAATGTAAAAAAAAATAGAACACATCCAGATCATTACGTTCGGATGTAAAAAACTGGATCCCCACTCACAGCCCAGGAATGAGTTGATTAAAATACTGAATTTATTGCTTTACATAAATTTTTCACAAAAATTTGCGTTTCCATTTATTGTATGATCAATATATATATATATATATATATATATATATATATATATATATATATATATATATATATATATATATATTATTCGACTTATTAAATGCGTAATTTATATTAAAAACGACGAATATCATCATGAATTCATTAATAATTTACTGTCTATGATATAATTATCATCATTGGTGATATCAATTCACATTTAAATTATTTATTACATAAAAATTACTATCGATTTTATAAATAACAGCGATTAATAATGAAATGATAATATCTTAATTAATGTCTATTTTTCTCAGTTGTTATTACCATACTTTACACGATGTGAATCATTAATTCTCGCATCATGACATTTCATTCAAATTTTTTTATTTAATAAAAACCTATTTAGCATAAGATTTTAAAGCAAAAAAAAGTGTCGCATATCTGAGATTTTACTGTAAGAGCGACGAATTGAAATTAACATCAAACATATCGACGTTTGTCAGTAGTAATTATTTATTACCTTCGTCTTTTTACTTCATTTTTTATAAACATAAAAAATTATTTTTAAAATCTTTTCATTTTGCACGTGAAACACTTAATCGCGATGTGACTAATATTCAATCAATTTTTTGTTCAACGAACTTTGAAAAACTCACTTTTAAATTCCTGAAGTTGCTGTGAGGTCTTCATTATAGTAATAGATATTTTTGGATTCTATCGTGGAACTTCTTCGAAATCTCTACAAAAAAATTAATCTATATTAATATTCTTATCGTTAAATGAGTTCTACACTTAGTTAATAGATTTTTCTAATGAAAAAAAAAAAAGAAATAAACGCTATTCAATAATGAGTTTGTTTTTTTTCTTTTTTTTTTTTCAATCAATTGTAAGTTACAAACACAAAATATTTTAACGAAACAAATCAACAGTTGGAGACTGAATCATTAACTTAATAAATGATTTTTTTCTTGCAATAATACCTCAAATGGATTATTTGTTATGAATTCTTTGCTTCAATTAAGGAAGTAAAATGTCTACAAGACGTGTTTAATATTTAAAATTTTAAAGAATCTGATTATATAAACAATCAAGGAATTTAACTTGTCCACACAAATATTTTGTTTGAGAAAGTAACTCTACATAAGAACAACATATAATTCTTCAATATAATACATGTTTTAATGAAAATTTACAACAAATCAAAAAATTGTTTGACGTTAAGAACTACTTTTAATAAAAAATTTATTATCTTTGTGCAGAACAAAATGAATGAAAAAATCAATGTTAAGTTATAAGTACATCTAATATATTCTACAATTAAATAGAAATACTTAAAAATTAAAAATTTGTTTTAATTGAAGAACACAAAACGTAACATACATATATGAATTGAATTCTAATTATTTTATCACTTGCATTCACAATTTTAAAATATATCATTTAAAAATATAATAATTAAAGATTAAAAAACAAATTCTTAATAAGAATAATAAGAATGATTTACCTTGATAGATACGTGAATTACTCCAAGACCATGCCGGTAATGGTTTGGTAGAATAAAATTTATCATAAAAATGCACTTGCACCAAAATTAAACCCTTTACGTACAAGATGAATCGTCCTGGCACGATAAATTGTTTAGGTGTACAGCGATAATGATGAGAAAATTAACGTCTCGTGGTAAAACAAGTAAACGTTTTTTATGCAACCAATGAAATTTCAGCGAAAAAGTTAAGAGGGAATAAAATATCGTAATCTAAATTAAGTAAGCCTATTAATTGTTGTAAAAACCGGTAACAGGTAACGTTAGTTCAAACGCCGTATAACGTAACTATCATGAATTTAAAAGCCGATAAATTGATTCAACTTGATTTTATAGTATCGGATGGCTGGTAACCCCACGACCCTTTTCCTACTACCTATCTATCACCAATATTAGTGTTATAGCTCAACTGTTAATCGACAGCCGTTAATAACATCTTTGCATTGCTCGTATTGGCTAAGGAGATGGTTGGTACCGGGTCTCCATCTCACTCTCTCCCTATCTCTCTCTCTTTCTTTTGCTCTCCAGAAACCTCTGATACGATTTCTGCCGATTTTAACCGATTCCGGTCTTTTCATATAACTTTTTTATCGATTTTTTAATAATAATGATAACAACAAAATATTTTTTCGAATTCAAAAATAATTTAATTACATTATTTAATTATTTATGAATATAAAATGATTTTTACTTATAAATTTCAAATTTATTAGTTAGGAACAAAAATTCTGTATTACATATAATTTAATAAATAGGTATGTGCTCATGTATTAGTATATATTTAAATTATAAATATATTTTTTTATAAATGAATGTACTCGAAAAACAAGTTTTTATATAGTGTTAAAAATATACGGAATGATAACTGACTTACATCGATACATAAAATTATATAAATTCATTTGTAAAAACGTAATATGGATACTTTCATAAAATGAATTTATATAATTTTATGAATCGATATAATGATTACATGAATTTTAAGGGAACATTGGACCATAAAAATCTATCCGAAAAATTTTCGTTAAAAAATTATACCACGCGACAAAATCAAAGCATAAAAAAAAAATACAAATTTTCAAATATCTTTTCGAAAAAACTTTTTCTCAACTGTACTTCAAAAACGGTACAAAATACAATGAACTTTATAATGGACTACTTGTTAATAATAACTTTGAGAAAACCACCGAAAAAAAATGTATTTATTAACCGTAAAAAATGTTTATTTTCACTTCGTTTCAAGTAAAAATAAAAATATTGTTTCCTTAAGCCCTTTTATTTTAAATAATTAAACCAATAATTCACTTTATTCAAATATTTTAATTTCTTGGCTTTGTTTAATAACTCAACTTCAATTAAAACAAAATCGAGACAGCTTAAAATGGATAAACACATACATGTGCACATCCTTAATTGGAGTCCAGTAAAGGTTGTGTTTATAATTCAACTAATTTGCTGAAACGATATTGAGTTTCAAAAACTTGCACTTAATAAATTTAATTTATGACTTAATCACTATTAAATTCTTTCTATTAGTTACCATCAACGTTTCTCACCTTTAACATTCAATTCCAAATAATGGAGTGTTATGTTAGAAGATATACTATTACTTGTCTTATTCTTGTTTTTTTTTTTTTTTTTTTTTTTTCAAAGCTTCAATGACTATCAAATGTTGATTTAAATCTTTTATACTTTATTGGCATTTATTATTATTAAAAAAAAAAAAAAAAAAAAAAAAAACGATAACAAAGTGCATGATGACAACACGAAGATCAAAAAGAGATATATTTAATGTTTAATAACTTTTCTGATTCTATAAGCATTACTGTTCTGTCTCGTCATATCGTGAATTCATGTGATAATTAATATCCAACAAATAAAGCAAAAATTATGCATGTCTGTATACTACTTCTTAGAGACCATACATATTTATTGCGTAAATGTTAAGTTATTTTTTTACGTACCGTTGTTTTATGAAATTCAAAATGATTAAACAACTTGTAATTATATACTTTTAAAGATAAACAAGTATATTGATTTATAATTAAGTGAAATAAAAAAGTTCAACTTTTAAACTAATATCCTACACAATTATTTAATTCAGTTTTTATAAATTAATTATAATTGATAAAAGATTATTTATTTATTTAAATGAAAGTACTGATTAACTATCTCTTACCGTAAATTCTCACTTTAACATAAATTGTTTATTGTTTTTCTTAATTAAAAAGATTTTCATTATTATAATTACTTAATAAATTAATATTACACATTGAAGATAGTTAAGTAAATAATCGTGACAAAAACTAATTAGTCAATATTTATTTATTTTGTGTAGTAGTAAGTTTCTTTGAACAAAAAATTACCTGTAAAAAAATTACTGAACTATGAATAATATTATTATTGTTGTTGTTATTATCATTTCAGAAAAGTTCTAGACTTTATAGAAGAGTTTCATGTAGGAAATCAAGATTCAAAGATTTATTAAGTAAACATACATTTCATTATCATGTCTGAAATTATGTATATTTCTTCACGGCCATGTATAAGTATTTTTTACTTCAATTATCACATGATATTTTAAAATTATAGAGCTATGTCAAAATGAAAAAAACGTGTGCGCAATTCGGAGGAGAAGAGATGAATCGCCAATTATTTACTGATGTATGTAAGGGTTTGTCAGAATACGCAAAAAGTTCATTACAAAATCTTAAATCATTGACTTATGACTTTCATGACGTTTCTGTGATAGACACCTTACAAATCCAAAGACAAAAGAATGTTAAATACATCGCTGTCTTTTTAACCTTAATTATATTATATATCCTCTGATGAAACCTGAATTGAATTCGTGGATTTCTTTTAGCGAATAACTGAATCGTGTATAGATAAAACCAAGGATCAATATTATTCAATTAAGAAAGAAATTATGATCATGTCATAAGGCTACTATTTTTAAAAAAGTAAACAGAAGATCGATTTCTCAAGCATTCAGATTGAATAAAAAAATCTTAAATAGCGTTAATATTCACTCGTTTACTCATCACTTACCTTCTAAATTTCCATCTATTTTCGAGCTCAAATTTAAGTAAAAACATCATTAAAACGGTTGACCTTACAGATCTTCAAATTTTACCTATTACCACGCTTTTGAGCTTTTTGAGCTAAAAAACATGGTTTTACAGCTATTTTGAGCTCTTCAAGCTTGTATTCAGTAAAACACTTCTTAGAAGAAATTTGACTGCAATAGCTTTCAGACAAATCAATCAATTTTTGTGTGCTTGACTGCATTTAGCGCAGTTTAGAAAATTTTATTCAAATTATATTAAAAAAAAAAAAACTTTTTTTTTATAATTAAATATCTCAAAATATTGCTTCAAATACAAAATCGATTGATTGAGAAATTTTAAAGTTATATTAAAAAAACGTTTTTTTCGAAATTAAAAAAAAAAAAAATATTTTTTAAACTGATAAAATTAATTTTATTTTGATTTTATCTTAACTTTTTTCGTCTAAAATCGATCCCAACTGAGTCAAAAAAAGTAAAAACTACATCAAATGGTATGAAAATTTTACACTCATCGAAATAAGTAAACAAGTCAAGATTAACAGGGATTTAATTTAAATTTTAAATCAAAATTAAGTTTTATTTTCGACCCGGGCTGTTTTCAGTTTTTATAATGCACTAGAATTGAATTTGCACGCGCAAGCGCGCGCCTCATATTTATTATCATGATATAGGGTAGATGTACCGTTTGTGGCCATTTTGAGATTTATAACTAAATATTAAATGTTTAGTTATTTTTATTGTATCACGTAGTTTATTTTAGGATTTTTTGATATGTTGGCAATGCTGTGAACTCTTCTCTTTAGTCGTTACGCGTATTGTGTAATAAAAAATAATTCAAAACATTTCTGGACGTGTGGTGTATCTGAGAAATTTCATCGATTTCTAATAAGTATCTGCAGAACGACCCTGGTAAGTAAATTAGTGATATTTGTCGAAAATAATATTCTTTGAATATTTTTTATTTATACTATTGAAATAGCTTAAAATTAGATAAAAAAACATTAATTTACTAAAACTAACCTAAAATATTAATAAAATAACCCATGGCCACAACTGGTACAACAAAAACATACAAGCGCTACTTTTGGTCATGCCATGACCACAAGTGGTGCATGTATTTTCCAATTTTGGCCATCATATTTATTTGCTTGACAACTTGAGTTACTCGCGTGTATATTATGTAGTTATTAATTTTAAAATAATTAATAAAAGATTTTAATCATTAAACTAATAATTAATTCTTTAATTTTGTATATTTTAGAAATTAAAATGCCATCGAAAATAAAAAAGAAGACCGTGGAGAAAATTCCAAAGTCTTCTCAAGCGACAATCAGCAAACCTAAAAGGACGTTTTTTAAGTATCCTGAAGCTGATTTAAAAAAGGCTTTAGAGTTAATCAAAAGTGGAACTGCTATTACATCGGCATTTAAACAATATAATATTTAGTCCGGTTAATTTAGACCAAAAAATGAGAGTGAAGTTACATAAAGTCCCAACAAGCTGAATTTCGGTGAAATTGTTCAAAATATAATTATAAACAATGTCTAGAAGTTCCCCATCATTCCCCTGTAAGGAAAAAAATTTAATTCAAGGTCAAAGGTCAAAAAAATTATTTCGCGATTTTCAGCAAAACGGTAAGTTTTATCATAAAAGTACCTCAGACAAAAATTATAGATCATAAAATTATCTATAAAAAATGTATCAATACTTTTTTTCTTACGAGCCACCGTTTCTGAGATATAACGATTCAAAAAGTTATAAAAGTTGTTATCGTCATAATATGCATGAGTACGCCACGTATATACATCTAGAGTTGTAATATTTTATATAATATATATATATATTATATATTAAATGTTTAAATATTTTTCTATCGGTCATTGTAACTTATACTTACAATATAAAATATACATAAGTTTTAACTACAAGAATATCAGGTAAAATGAAATCCAGTCCCTTAATCTTTAAGCCAGTGTAACTTCGAGACATCTGTCTGATACAGACTTATACAAATGACGGTGTAGTAGGCTACAGTAAAATAAATGTTAAAGATTTTGTTTATGGAACTGAAATAGTATCGTTTCTCAAAAAAGTTGATGTAGTATGGTTTTATGGAAAATGAAAAAATGAGTCTTTACCCGGTTGGAATGGTTTTATTGAACGTTTAACAAATAATCATACGAATTATTCTAAATCTCAAATTTCATTTTTACCATTTATTCACCAACCAACCAGTAACTATAATACTATCTATACGACTTTACTTTGTGCATTAGAGAATGCAAAACGGTATGGCCACACTGTATGCATCGTGACTTTCGACCAGCCCCTGTATGCTAAAGCTCGAGAAATTGTATCAGCCGCACCTCAGCGCTCTGAATTATCAAAAATCATCATCAGACTTGGAGGATTTCATTTACTGATGTCTTTTATGGGAGCAATTGGTCATATTATGCAAGGAAGCGGCGTGAAAGAAGTACTAGCAGAGATCTATGCGTCAAAATCATTAGAAAAAATGCTGAATGGTCATGCTTACGCAAGAGCTGTTCGAGCTCATACACTACTTCAGCTTACTTTGGCAATTATAATATTAAAAGAAGTTGAAATGAATGACATAATGGATGCAGATCTAATCGTAAATATCGAGCATATATTAGGTAATACTCTTTCATACAATGATATTGAAAATGACGATGAAGTATCTGGAGCTTTACTTGATAAATTTAATCAAAAACTAAAAGAATATGAGGAACGAGGACCAACTGAAAAACTTTGGATTCAATATTTTTGTATGGTTTCCATTGCTAAAAAATTCCTAAGAGCTGAGCGTATGGGGGATTGGAAAGCTCATTTAAACTGCGTCAAAGAAATGCTTCCTTATTTTCACGCGTCTGGACATTTTCCTTATGCTAAATCTGCACACCTTTACTTGCAGGATATGGAACAATTACAGAATTTGATTGATCCTGAAGTTTACGAAAAGTTTTCAGGAGGATTTTTTACAGTTAGACGTTTAGACAAATTAAGTTGTGGAACTTCACCGTACATGGTAATCGAGCAATCTATGATGAAAGCTATGAAGACAGATGGAGGTATTGCTCGAGGGAGAAGTACAAAAGAGAGCGTCATCAGTAAATGGGTTTATAGTATGCATGCTATGAATACAGTTTGTGACAAATTAGAAGATATCGCTAATGTTAGGATGGATACGACCGAGCAGCATGTTGATGCAAGTGATTCACGAGTAAAAAAAGATGCTAGAGACATACGAAGACTTTTAGAGTGGTTCTCAACGCATGATCCTTTTCCAGAGGTTAACAAAATTGTTTCTATTGCGAGTGGTGTCGTTGGTGACGATAAAATTAATTGTTATAAAGCTCGTGAAGTTGGACTTGCTTCTATGGCAAAAATGACAGGACTGACATTTAATAATATTAAATTAAAACGCGCTGATAAAGTTGTTCCTCTCTTAGCTATGACTAGTTCCATAAAAGTTCATGAAGAAAAAGTACCTATTGACCCTGTATTATTGTTCCAACGCATGAGTATTACTGCAGCATTTCAAGATAAAATTGAAAAATATTTTGAATATGAATTAGCTCCCTACCTTTTATCGTTATTTGATGACATCGGGATGCGTAAAACACAGAAATCTACCATTTACGATTGTTTTGAAAAAGTAAATATTGATATTAACAACACTAATGCGACATACATCATTGACGGAGGATACTTACTACACCGCGTTGTGTGGGATAGCGAAGAAACATTCAACGTTATCTTGGATAAATACGTTCAGTATGTACGTCGACATTTTGGTCCCAGAGTTACTGTCGTATTTGATGGCTATGATGATTGCACGAGAAATATCAAAGCTGCAGAACAACGTCGTCGAACTTTAGCAACATCTTCATCTTCTGATATTTTATTTGATGAACTTATGACCGTCCCAACCAGTCAACAGAAATTTCTTACAAATACCCACAACAAGTCTCGGTTCATTTCAATGTTGAAAGAAAAGTTTACGGCTGAAAATATATTGGTAAAACAAGCTAATAATGATGCTGATGTATTGATTATTGAAACAGCAATAGAGCAATTCAATTTGACAAATACAACTATTGTTGTTGGTGAAGATGTTGACTTACTTGTATTACTCACTGCTCGAACGCCAACTGAAAAAACTATTTTTTTCTTAAAACCAGGAAAAGCTCAGCATCAATCAGATATATATTCATCAAAAAGTTTATTTACTTTAGTAAAGTGTAAAGATCATGTACTATTTTTACACGCAATAACTGGCTGTGATACGACATCTGCATTTTACAGGAGGGGTAAAACAGCAGTTTTCAAAATGTTTGAAAAACAAGATTTAATTCAATGGGCTGAAGTTTTTAAAAAGAGTAATTCAACTCAACAAGAAGTTATTACCAACGGCATCCGCTTTCTTCTTTCTATGTACGGAGCTCCTAAAAAAACTACCTGTTTAGATAAGCATCGATATGCATGTTTCGTTAAAAATACTAAAAATAAAAAACAAGTTCAATTAGCTTGTCTTCCTCCAACCTCAGTTGCTGCTCACCAACATCTTTTTCGAATATATTACCAAGTTCAAGTGTGGCTTGGTTATCAGCTAGACCCTACAGACTGGGGTTGGAAGTTGGTCAACAATATATTAGAGCCAGTTCAAACTTTACTTCCACCTGCGCCGGAAAAACTGCTGAACACTATTTTTTGCAACTGCAAAAAGGGATGCAGTGCTAAATGTGGTTGCAAAAAAGTCGGACTGTCTTGTTCTTTGGCATGCACAAATTGTCAAGGCTGGTCGTGCTCTAATATTGAATCACAAACAATGGAGGATTCGTTTGACTCCGACGAAGTATCATGCGATACATCGCTATTGACGCAATTTACTTGCATCCAAAATGAAGATGAAGAAGAAGCAGGAGAAGAAGAACAAGAATTTGAAACTTACGAATAAGACGAATAAACTTCAACACTTTTTTTTCATTTACATTGCTTTTATCTTTCCCAATCTTTGAAAATTTCCGTTATTTTGCAATAGTTTGACATTAAACAGGATCACAACTGACCCGTGGAGTAGGCCTACTGGGGAAACCACGTTAAAAAAAACGCGCTAAGTACACTACCTCATAGGTGGCGTGGAAACGTGTGCATATTATGACGATAGCAACTTTTATAACTTTTTGAATCGTTATATCTCAGAAACGGTGGCTCGTAAGAAAAAAAGTATTGATACATTTTTTTATAGATAATTTTATGATCTACAATTTTTGTCTGAGGTACTTTTATGATAAAACTTACCGTTTTGCTGAAAATCGCGAAAAACTCATTTTTTTGACCTTTGACCTTGAATTAAATTTTTTCCTTACAGGGGAATGATGGGGAACTTCTAGACATTGTTTATAATTATGTTTTGAACAACTTCACAGAAATTCAGCTTGTTGGGACTTTATGTAACTTCGAATGTCTAAATTGACCGGACTAATTCCTAGAATGACATTGCGTAATAAGCTGAAAGGAAGAGCTCCAGAATCTTCAGGTCGCGTGGGTCCGGAATCTGTACTTGGTCATCATATCGAAGAAAAATTGGAAGAGTGGTTGTTAGGGACTAGTAAGATGGGTTTTCCGATAAATAAGGATTTTTTGATACACTCTGTGAAACAATTAGTGGAAGCAGAAGAGATGAAAAATCCGTTTAAAAACAAAATCCCTGGAAGAAAGTGGTTTGAAGGTTTCCTTAAACGTCATCCACGCGTTGGACAAAAAAGAGCTGAACATCTTTGCAAGGTTCGGGCAGTTGTCACTGAGAGTAGTATACGTTCTTGATTTTCGCATGTAGCCGAAGAGCTTGGTGAAGATATTAAAATTCTTGAAGATCCTAGACGGGTTTTTGATATGGATGAAACAGCAATACATCTTGCGCCAAAGGGTGGTCTTGTTTTGGCCGAAAGAGGAAAGGCTGTCTACGATGTAGCTGGTAATGAGAAAAAAAATGTAACGACATTGTTTAATGTTAATGCTGCTGGAGAGTTTGCACCCCCATTAAAAATATTCAAATACGAACGATTACCGAAGATTTGTGTTGATTCTGCTTCAAAGAATTGGGGGATAGGGAAATCGGAAAACGGATGGATGACTAGTGAAGCTTTTTATGAATACTTTCCAAATGTTTTTTATCCATTTCTTCAAGAGAGTGAAATTGAACTCCCAGTGATTGTATTCTTAGATGGTCATGTCTCTCACATGTCGATCCATCTAAGTAAGTTCTGTAAAGAGAAACAAATTATCCTGTACTGTTTCCCACCACACGCAACACATATTCTTCAGCCACTCGATGTATCTTTTTTTTCCCGTTAAAACAACGGTGGAAGAATTTGGTCCGTAATTGGCGAATCGAAAATAATGGTGCTGATGTGCAAAAACATAATGTTCCAGCTTTTTTGTCAAAGCTCATCAATGAAGAAAATTTTGTTAATGTTATTAAGAGTGGATTTAAAGCTTGTAGTCTACTGTCCCCACTACGAAACTTTTCTGGAAGTAATTGCCAAACTCAATTTTTTTTTGTTTTAATGTAAAAAAATTCAAGGAATCCAATGGTGCAATTTGCACGCAAATTTGAGTTGCCGATTTTTTTTTATTTATAAAAAACTGTTGCAAAAAATGTTTCAGCTGACTTTAATCAATTTGTACGGAAATACTTTTTCCGTGGAGTTGTTTAAACGTTAATAATGAAAAAGTTCAATGTTTTCTGAATCTATTGGTCACAAATTTTCCATAAAATCATTCATTGTTAATAACAAAATAATACAATTAAAAAAAAAAATACTTGCCTAACAGGTGAGCTTGTTACCGACACAGTCTGCGCAGCTCTTGAGTGGGCAAAGTTGCGCGCGCATAGAATTGTGTTCCAACAATTAGTTAACCTCCGATTCATTACATTACGAATATTTGTAGATGCTGTATTCTTTATACGAGTTAGTGTTATATTTTAATTATTGTAAAAATAAACGAATATGGAATCGACAAGCCCATTGAATTCTACCGCCCCTGAAAATGTTAATCCGACATATATAATATACATTTTTATTATTTATTATTTAGATAATAATTTTTGAAAAACACAATTATTTTAATGAATTAAAAAAAAAATTTATTGATAATGTTATTTGTCATACGCCGTGATAATTCAAACGGACCCAGCGGCGCGCGCAACTTTCCCCACTCAAGAGCTGCGCAGACTGTGTCGGTAACAAGCTCACCTGTTAGGCAAGTATTTTTTTTTTTAATTGTATTATTTTGTTATTAACAATGAATGTTTTTATGGAAAATTTGTGACCAATAGATTCAGAGAACATTGAACTTTTTTATTATTAACGTTTAAACAACTCCACGGAAAAAGTATTTCCGTACAAATTGATTAAAGTCAGCTGAAACATTTTTTGCAACAGTTTTTTATAAATAAAAAAAAAATCGGCAACTCATATTTGCGTGCAAATTGCACCATTGGATTCCTTGAATTTTTTTACATTAAAACAAAAAAAAATTGAGTTTGGTAATTACTTCCAGAAAAGTTTCGTAGTGGGGACAGTAGACTATTGGGGCATATGCCCATTCGATGCTGACGCAGTTGATTACACTAAATGCGTTGAGATGAAAGAATTTCAAAATGATCACAATATTTTTAACGAATCTGATTCACAAAAATCATCACAAGTTTCATCTCATTGACAATTCGTTGAAAGTAAAATTGATGCAGAAGTTTTACAACGATTCAAGAACGCAAGAGCCGCAGGCATTGGTTGGGAAGCTGATGATAAAAACGAGCTTTGTATGATCTTTGGGTCAAGGCTGTAGAAGATGATAAAAATGTTGATAATGAACTGCAATCTTCATCGTGCCTCACTCTCGCGTCTAAAGATCTCAATCCTTCGATTCCCAATGACAACGACATTATTGAATTTCCGTTTCCTGAATTTTCAGAGCCTATTCTTGATGAAGGTGAGTATATGATTAGACAAAACAAAAATTTAAACACTTCCTAATGTTAATCGGTTTTTAGTGTCTTTCCATTGGTTTTTTAATTTAATTTTAAAATCATGTTTTAATTTAATTTTGTTTTTTATTCTTTTTTAGTCGATGAACAATTGGAATCCTTGATCTCTCACAGTCCTAACCAAAATTCAGATTTTGGAGTTCCTTTTTTACTTGAACCTCCTATCCCTTTAGATATTGATAATCATTCTACCAGTGTTAGACCAATTCTTCCTTCCAGTGATAACGCTATCCAATCATCACCTGTTATTATTGAGGTAACAAAACCTGATGCTGTTTCTTCTGTTAGCACGGAAAATGTATCTAATCCTAATACTATAACAATGCGTCGAAAATCATTAGACGAAGTCATAAATGAAATAGTTATGTGGCCTAAGTCTAAAAAACAGTCATCAAAGCGCAAACGTGCAGTTGAACATTTGCCTTCAGTAATAACAGCTGATAAGTGGATAGAAATTATGGAAGCTAAAGAAAAGAAAAAAATGACAAAGAAGAAGAAAAAAAAATTGAAAGAGAAGAGAGAATTGAAAAAAATAAAAAGATAAAACAAGAGAAATTAGAGGAAAAAACTAGAAAAAAATTAGCTAAAGAATTACCTGCGAAAAAATCTGTAAAACCGCGAAAAATGTCTAAAAATTAACTTAAAGTTCTTTACCTGTAACAGTTTTATTATTTTATGTTCAAATACGTTAAAAATAAATTAATATTTTGCTAATTAATTGAGTAAATATTAATAATATTCCATCCACCAAAAACTTTTATTTATTATGATCACAAGTGGTGCAACCGATGGCCAAAAGTAGTACTTCTATGGCCACTACTGGTGAAACAACAGGTATGATTAATTATTTCTATTTTTTTAAACTAAAGTAAGTTTATAAGGTATTTGCTTTTAATTGTTCGATAACTAATGTATTAAAGATATCACTAATCCATATTACGTTATTATATACTTTACTTAAGTTAATTAAATTCTAAATAAAAAATATGGAATCGCTTAAAGTGGCCACAAACGGTACATCTACCTATTTATGTGTCGTTTATGTATATTATATTCACTTTCAACCAATCAGAATGAGAATAAATATTTTCAACCAATCACATTACGAATAAATTGGTTTCACCTACATTTCATCTCAATTTTATTATGGGATAGAGCTTGCAATATTTGAAAGGAATCCACAGAACTTATATTTTTTGAGAATATAAACTATTTGGTCTTATAGATTTTTTTAATTTTTTTATTTTGAAATAACTTCTAGACCAGTGAACCGATCAATTCTAAAATATAGCCTGCTCTCCTTCCAAGAAAACTTATGCCAAAATTATCAAAATCGTTTAAGGGGTTACATGGATTTACTCCGGGAAAGAAGGCATATTTTCAACAACTTTTTTTTTTACATAAATAATGAAATTTTTAATTTAAACTTTTTGTTAAATTGAAGTTAGATACTAAACATCTTCTGGAATTTTTTTAGAAAAATATTTAAAACTCAGTCATTGCAACGTTTCTTCTGGAGACCTCTACGAAAAAAGGTGCTTTTGCGTTGACAGCATAACTTAAGACAGGATCATGTGAAATCAAAAAACTAAATTGGGTCTTTTATGCAATACCTGAAACTAGAATCTGGACGAAGGAAAAAAACAAAAAATTGAAATTTGCACCACATTTTGATCTTTTAAAATTTAGTTGCGGTTTGAAAAAAAAAGTCTTTCGTTCAAGTACATGTCGAAGACTAATGCCAAATTTCATCAAGATCGGTTCAGTAGTTTTCGAGAAATCTTGACAACCGACTTAGAAAACAGAATTTCAAGTAAAATATTTTACGAGATTTCTCTATGAATTTATGAAATATCCGAAGATTTAAATATGTTCAGGCTTGATTAGGCTTGTTCATGTTTGGTCATGCCTGCGTTCATGCATGGTCAAGTCTGAAGCGTTAAATACGTATATTTATATTTCTTATGTCGAAATTATAACCTTTTGTCAATTCTTTTTTTGTATTTGTAATTTTAATGATCTCTACTTTTTCAATTCTATGATGATTTATTCTATCAACTGATGACTCAGAACTTCTTTCATTGATTTATCTTCTGAGTGTACGAGAAAAAATATCTACATATTTTCATACACATATGATTGTACATAGGATTATACATAAATATATATTGGAGCTATAAATAATTATATATGATTATAAATGAAGATATTTGAAATTATATAAAGTTTAAAATTATATCATCAAAATTTACGCGATCAAACTTGAAGGGAATTTTTCTTTTGTATATAGAATAATATTTTAATGGAGGAACAAAAAAAACAATTAGTATTTAACGTTTTAGACCTGGCCATGCATGAACGCATGATCAGACATGAACAGGCATGACCATACATGAACAAGCCTGGTCATGCCTGAACGTAATGAAATCTTCAGGTATGATCATGTCTATTCACGCCTAATCAGTCACGGTCAGGCCTGAAATATATAACGCCTCAGACATGAGCAGGCATGTTCATGTCTACTTTCAGACTTGGTCATACATGAACAGACATGGTCATGTCTGAACATTTTTTCCCGGGTAGTTCATAGAAAAATTCCGTAAAAAAGAAAACTAAGTTTTTCCAGAATTTTTTAATTTTTCGGGCCACTTTTGTAGAATTTTTTGTTCATAAACGCATAAATTGAACTCATACGAACAAATAAAAAAAGTTTGCAAAATCCAAAAATGCACGCCTCATGACGCTCATTCATTTCTTAAGAAAAAAATTAATTGTGTAATTGATTAAAAAAAAAAAAAATTATAATTAAGTAATTTCTTACAGAGTATTTTTTATTTTTTTTTTTAAACATCACCGCTCTTTTTTCTTGTCATATGCGCACGCAGTCTAAAAAAATCTAGCTTGATCAAGTGGCGCCATAGTTTTCACGTGACAAATAATAGTCTAGTCAACAAGTTCAAAAACGTGTTAAATAGAAATAAAGTTCCTAAAAATATGTGCGATAGCTCATTCGATTCGGAATGACGTCTAGAAAAATGTTTTAAAGTTGTTATATTAACTTTATAAAAATTGCGATTGTTATTAACAAAATAAAAGATAAAAAGGTATTTGTCTTTCGTTAATAACTTTTAAAATAATAATATTTAAGGAATTTTTGAAAAAAGATCCTGAAGAAGGAAAATTTCAATAAAAGTCTCAACTCCCGAAATATCTCATATTTATAATTTTTTTTAACGCTGGAAATAGGGCTCCGCGACGTTACGGCAGGGCGCGCCGTCTAAAAGCCGGTATATCACCTAAAATAATTTTTGTAATATTAAATAACAATTTAAAAATTTGGTAATATGAATAGTTTTTAATATCTGAGACGCTTGAACGAAAAAAACCTCAGTGAAAAAAATTTTTTGTCGATTATTCAAAGTTACACTATTGTTAATTAACTAATTTTTTCAATCTCTATTTTTATAAATTACGGCATAAAAGTTTAAATAATTGGTCTATAAATTTTTCGCTTCGTGGAGCTCTTCTTATTTAGGTACTTAATGAAGTTATGCAAAAAAATTTATTAAAGTTTATTATTTTGTTAATAATAATTTTTAAATATTAACTAAAAATGAAATTTCTAAAATTGTTATCAAAATAATTTTTTTTGGTAATATCTTATTGTATTTTTGCATCTAAGGTATTAATTAACATTGGAAAAAACATTTTACGTCATTTGTTAGAAATTATTTATAAACAAATAGACTATTTTAGGATTTAAAAATTTTTACTATCTTATTGCATAGGTGAAATGATGATTTTTAAAAAAAATTTTTATAAATAAATGCTTATAACAACTGATAAATAATAGCTACAGAATCGATTTTGAATTCATTTTTATGAATAATTAAAAATCATCATTGATAACCTTTTCAATAGAAAATGAAATAAATGTTCTTTACCGTATTGTAAATAGTTTAAAATTGTTATAACAATTTATAAACTTGAATAATTATGTAACCGTTATATTTTTTCGAAAACTTGAAAATATTTACAAAAACAACCATATATATGAATAATACAAAAAATTTTTTTCTATTCTTTCATATATATGGTTGTTTTTGTAATTTTTTCAAGTTTTCGAAAAAAAATATAACGGTTAATATTATTTGTTTATAACAAATTGTTAAGTTAATAAACAATTAAATTATTTACAAAAAAAAATTTATTTCTCTGTTTTTCTATTGAAAAGCGTCAATGATGATTTTTAAGAATAAAATAATTTCTTAACTAATTATTTAGACAGTTTAAATATAAAAAAAACGATTACAAACAATAAAAAAATTTATTTAAGAAAAAAATTTTTTTTTAAAAATCATCATTTCACCTATGCAATAAGATAGTAAAAAAAAATTTTTTTTAAATCCTAAAATAGTCTATTTGTTTATAAACAATTTCTAACAAATGACGTAAAAATGTTTTTTCCAATGTTAATTAATACCTATATTAGATGCAAAAACAGCAATAATAAGATATTACCAAAAAAAAATTATTTTGATAACATTTTTTAGAAATTTCATTTTTAGTTAATTTAAAAAAATTATTATTAACAAAATAATAAACTTTAATAAATTTTTTTTGCATAACTTCATTAAGTACCTAAATAAGAAGAGCTCCACGAAGCGAAAAATTTATAGACCAATTATTTAAACTTTTATGCCGTAATTTATAAAAATAGAGATTGGAAAAAAATTAGTTAATTAACAATAGTGTAACTTTTTGAATAATCGACAAAAAAATTTTTTTTCACCGAGGTTTTTTTCGTTCAAGCGTCTAGATTACACCATATTTTATTCAAATTTTTAAATTGTTATTTAATATTAAAAAAAAATTATTTTAGGTGATATACCGGCTTTTTAGACGGCGCGCCTATGCCGTAACGCTCTCGCGGAGCACTATTTCCAGCGTTAAAAAAAAATTATAAATAATATAGATAGAGTTTCGGGAGTCGGGACTTTTTTATTGGAAATTTTCCCCTCTTTCAGGATCTTTTTTCAAAATTCCTTAAATATCATTATTTTAAAATTTATTAACGAAAAACTAAATACCTTTTTTTTTATCTTATTTTGTTAATAACAATCGCAATTTTTTATGTGCTAATATACCCTTAAAAAACATTTTTCTAGACGTCATTCCGAATCGAACGAGCTATCGCACATATTTTTAGGAGCTTTATTTCTATTTAACACGTTTTTGAACTTGTTGACTAGACTATAAGAAAAGTTCATTTGGCTTTGTACGGTTGTATCGTAGTGAATTTTAATAAAAATTCAATTAAAAAATAAATACGTAAACTAGGCCACTGATATGAAATACGGACCCAGTTCATCGAATTCTTAAACTAATAAAAAGGTCTGGTCTTGAAATATCAATTTGTTCGGGAGTAATCGTTGGTACATCCAAAATGGGGTGACATCCGGACGTCCACGTAAAATTTTTTTCAAAATAGCAACATGAAATGATTTTAGAAAGTAAAAGATGGTTTAATTTAAGTGTTTTTTCGGTGTACATCTACTTATATCATTGTATAAGTGTAATATGGTTGTGATAGAGACATTTAAAGATCACAAAATTGCTTGACCTTGACGAGTCGAGTATATATATATATATATAAAGCACAACTTCACGCGCTTCACGCTATGAGGCTTGCAAAAAATTAACCTAATCGGTTCAGCTATTGTCAAGCTATATGCATTTACCAACGAACAGTATTTCATTGTTTAGACTGTTTACCTAAAATTATGAATTATTTTAAATGTAATTTAGAATTTGATAAAATACCGCATGGCTCTATGTCGATTGTATTCGAAACTAAATTTACTCCTTTCACATTCAATATCAGACATAGACATAGATTTATTTCTTATTTTTACTTGATACAATTTCAAAAGTTTTTTACTATTTAATGAACCGGTCACATACAGATTTTGCGAAATTTTGATAGAACAACGTCTGTCTGTTGTGAGCTCGTAATTAAATAAAAATGATATTTCTGAGCTTTTAGGAGTATGAAAAATATATTGCCGAACTCGAAAAGCTCAATAATTTCGTAACAGAATGTTTTTTAAACTTTTGAACTTGAAATCAGCGGAAAGTTCCAGAGATGCCTTGCAAAATCAACCGCTTACCGGATAAAGCTGATTAGACTTTGTAAGAGAGCTGTAATGAATCTAATTAATTAGATCTCAATTGATGAATTAATTTAAATCCTAAATTTTCGAAAATGTCAAATCGGAAAATTAAAAAAAATGTACAATTACTCTTTTTAGAGAAATATATTTATAAAGACTTATTATCCGCAGTTATTAAAATAAATCAAAACTATAATTATAAATTATACTTCGCAGACATTCAGTTATTACTTATTAAATGTTGCTTGGAAAAATATGTAATTACATTGCATAAATATAGAATAATATATAATTATATTTATAGTAGGATCAATCTCTTTATTTATAAACAAACATATCTAATATTGGCAGATGTTTATATCTCATCATATTTAAGCGAATGATGTATCATCTAGGTAGATTTCGTCTTATATTTGATGTCAGAAAATTAAATCTGACGAAACATGATAAAGTTTTATCAAATATTATATAATTACAACTACTTTGATTTTTTAATTAAAAAATAAAATTTTTTTCCTTTTAAATACCCCATTAAAACACGGATTAACTTTTGTTGATAGTTTTATGCTGAGAGTAATTTTTAAAACTTAAGTTCTTTGATATGGAGCTCGAATTTCTTTATCTTAATTAAATTAAAGATTTTTTAGTTTGAAACTACTTTACGGTAAATTTTTTTAAAAATACATATATGTATCCGTTTAGATTTAAGATTTAATGGATTATCAAGGAAAACTGAGTTTTTGTTGGGGAATTTTCCTAACTTTGTACTACAAATTGAAGGCTTATATTAAAATATCAAGATAATATATTTTTTAAAATACCCCTCATAAGTACTCTAAAAAGTCGATAACATATAAAATCTGAAAATGAAAGTTAAAATAAAGTATAGTAAATATACATAAAATTATTTATCTTTTATTGAATTATTTGACATTTACAAAAAATAAATAAATTTAAATTAAATTTTTTAAGTATGGATTTTTGTAAATATTTATTAGTTGAGACCTATTCCGCAACTGTATAACAAAAGTGGCAGCACTTTAGACACGGTACATACATATTAACAGGGTTATGTGAGTTTGCTGATGAAAGACGTGAATAACATATAAAATTTAATTTTATATAACACATCAAAGCAACTTCAGAGATCTAATCATTTTATAGATATTCCGAATCTTTAATTTCCGTATTATAAGTAAATCAATCAATTCTTAAAGTTCTGTATCAATTCCGTAAAATTTACGAATTAGTAGTGTTTATATGTCCAAGTTAGTAAATCAATGTCATCCGGAAAGATATATTTATAGTGGTTTAATATTGAACCATCAAAACAAAGTAGAATTTGACATTTATTTAAGTGAGTAAACATTATTGTGAACCATATTATTTTGACAAGACGTATGTAGAGTATCATTCTATTCAATTATAATAAAATTATTATTATTATTATTTAAAGATCATATAAATATGTTATTAGTTTAACTGAGAATTCTCTCACTACACTTTTTTATACTAAATATTTTATAACATTCTTGTGGATTTAGAAATTTGTACCCAAAATTTGTAATTAATTTTTTTTCTTGATATACATAATTAGAATTAATTAAAATTTTTACAAGTATAAGTTCGATATTTTCAAATTTTTTTTTTTTTTTTTTTTTTTTTTATAGGTACGTAATTATTGTTATTCGAGTTTGTGAAGTAACGACAATGATGGAGTTGAGTCATAGTTTAACATTAAATGAGGATGCATTAAATCAAATTCCTGAAGCCAAACGACCAGTCTTTGTATTTGAATGGTTACGATTTTTAGATAAAGTTTTAGTCGCCGCACAAAAAGTAAATATAAATATTGTAATAATCAAATTCATAATCTTTTTTTTTTTTTTCAATTTTAGAACAAAAATACATTTTTTTTTTTTTATTTATTTAGAATGACATCAAAGGTTGTCAACAAAAATTAGTCGAACAATTAAGCAGACATATGCAAAGTGCACCAGGTCCACCAACACGAAGACTAATAGCTCGATGTCTTGCAACATTGTTTAGTGTTGGAGATACATTTCTGCTATTTGACACCGTAAACAAATGTAATGACATCTTAAAAAATAAAGATGATTCTCCAAGTTTTCTTCCTACAAAATTGTAAGCTTTATTCATTATTAATATTATTTTTATTTTAATTAAAAATAAAATAATTTTTTTTTTACATTGATTTATTTAATTAGAGCTGCTATATGTTGTGTTGGAGCTATGTACGAAAAATTAGGACGTATGATGGGTAGATCGTATGAAGAAACAGTTCAAATTCTTATAAAATCACTACGATCAGCTGAATCTCAAGTAAGGATTGAAATAATGCATACATTAGAAAAAGTATGTGCTGGTATGGGTTCAGCAATAATAAATGTGCATAAAGAAATATCTAAAGTGGCTCGAAGTTATCTAATAGACAGATCAATGGCTGTTAGATGTTCTGCCGCAAAATGTCTTTTGGAAATGCTAAATCACGCTCCGTTTCTTTATACTAATGAAATTGAGGCTATGGCAACATTATGCTTTCGAGCATTTGAAGGTTCTAATTATGAAGTACGGTGTTCTGTGGCTAAATTATTAGGTACTTTATGTGCAATGACACAGCTTCCAGCTCCAAAGCCAAAAAATCCAATGACTTCTCAAGCTAAAAATAGTAAATCGATATCACTTGAGGAAGTTTTAAATTTATTAATGGGCGGATTTCCGCGAGGTGGAGTTGGATTTCTGAAAGGAACTGGAGAAATTATAAAAGGCAATTCAAGTGTTAATAAAGAAATTCGTGTTGGCGTGACACATGCTTACGTTATTTTCGTACAAATATTAGGCGGAACATGGTTGGAAAGAAATATTGGAGTATTTGTTGTACATGTCCTTGATCTTGTAGCAAATTCAAAAGCTGCAAATTCTCATATAGATGCTGTTTATTGTAGAAAGTGTATCAATTTTATTCTTCGAGGTACTGTCGGAAAACTTTTAGGAGAAGGAGCTCAAGCAGCAGCGTGTAAAGAAATAGCTCATATTATTTTAAAGGAAATGAACTCTATTGATTTTAATCCGGAAAACGCTAAAGACTTTAATCAAGAAACACTCTACAGTCAACATTTATTGGTTTGTGCATTACAAGAAATAGGTAATTTAATCCTCAGTCTTGGAACAACGGCATCAAATTTAATCACAGATCAATCTCTGTGTCTTATTGATACAATAATGGCAGTGTTAGTCCATCCATGTCTAGCAGCACGATTAGCAGCCTCATGGTGTCTTCGTTGTATTTGTGTTGCTGTACCAAGTCAAATTACACCGTTGATTGATAAATGCATTGACGGTATTGAAAATATGAGAAGTTCACCGGAGGCTATTGCTGGATACAGTAGTGCTCTTGCTGCAGTATTAGGTAGTGTGAGATTATCTCCATTAGGAGTACCTCATACTAAAGGAAAAATTATATTCAACACTGCTGAAGAGTTATTAAGATGTGCTGCTCAAAATAGCCGATTATCTCTTAATAGAACTCAAGCTGGTTGGTTATTGATTGGAGCTATTATGACTTTAGGCACTGCTGTTGTTAAAGGCTTACTACCAAGGATGCTTTTATTATGGCGAAATGTTTTTCCGAGATCTGCTAAGGAATTGGAAAGTGAGAAAGCTCGAGGAGATGAGTTTACTTGGCATGTTACTTTGGAAGGTCGTGCAGGTGCACTTTCAGCTATGTACAGTTTTTTATTACACTGTCCTGAACTAGTAAATGATGATATTATTCGTAGACTACTTACACCAATAGAATCTGCACTTGCAATGCTTATTAACATTTCACCAGTTATAAAAAATTATAGTCAACTAAAAGTACCATCAGCAATGGTTCGTCTTCGATTATATGAAACATTATTACTCTTACCACCCCAAACCTTTGAGGGTTCATACACTCATTTACTTAGAATGTTGGTTTCCGAATTTACATTAGCAGAAAATTCAGGAAACACTACAACATCACTACTACGGATCGTGTGTCATGCCAGCGATTCTGTAATTTTAGGAACTTGGCTTCAAGAAACAGAACATCGTACCATTGAAGATCAGGTACTTTTAAAAAAAAATTTTTTTTTTATTATACGTGATTATTTTATTATTATTATTATTATTAAAATTACAATAATAATAATTATTATTGTTATAATAATATAAAATAAAACAATATATTATCACATTGTTGCATTGATATATAGATGGAACCTAATCGAAGAGCAGATGTAGAACACGTAAGTAAAATACTTTAAGGAGAACCAAATAGCAAATAGCATTTATTCATTTTTATTTATTTACAGCTTATTCACATAAAATATTATATATAAAAATTTCATTATATTGACTTGAACAAACTTTTTTTTTTTAATTAGTTACAGCCTAACAGCGCTGCCGGTTCTGGAGCTCTCGAACACAATATATGTTCTTTATATCGGCCTGTATCACCTGTAAGTTTTAAATTTGATTAATTTTTAATAAGAAAAATAAAAAATAAATAAAATAATTGGATTTAATTATTCAGAATGAAACAATTCCTGGGCCACTTCCACTTGGCGTTGCAGTGATTGATTCATCAGTATCATTATTTGGCCAAATATTTCCTCGAGTTGCTAATAAGCATCGTTTACAAATGTTAGATCATTTTGGAGAATGTATCAAGCATGCTAAATCTAGCCGCCAAGAAGCTATACAAATGAATGTATTTACAGCAGTGTTAAGTGGTTTGAAAGGGCTTAACGAAACAAAAACTGGATTTGGACAAGAAGATGTCAAGAAATCAGCAACAAATTTAATTGTCGGTACACTCGTTAGCAATAATTCAATTTTACGATGGGCGGCTGGGGAAGCCGTTGGACGTATGGCTCAAGTAATTTCAGACCCAAAATACACAGCAAAATTAGCTCAAATGAGTTTCGATCGTTTAAAATCTGCCCGAGATGTTGTTACTAGAACTGGCCACTCCTTAGCATTAGGTTGCTTACATAGATACGTAGGAGGAATGGGATCAAGTCAACATCTAAATACTAGTGTTAGTATTCTTCTCGCTCTTGCTCAAGATAATACATCTCCAGTAGTCCAGGTATGGGCTTTACACGCTTTAGCACTTATTGCAGACTCTGGAGGCCCAATGTTTCGCGGTTATGTTGAGCCTACTTTGTCTTTAATATTGATGTTATTATTAAATGTGTCACATTCACATATCGATGTTCATCAATGCATTGGAAAAGTTTTGTCTGCTTTAATAACAACTATCGGGCCTGAACTTCAAGGCAATACATCATCTATTTGTACAGCTCGACAATCTTTTCTTTGTGCTTGTGCAATAATGCAAGATCATCAAGATCCTTTAGTTCAAGCAGAGGCAACTGGATGTCTTCAACAGTTGCACTTATTTGCCCCACGTCATGTAAATTTATCTTCTCTTGTGCCAACTTTATGCCGTACATTATCAAGCAATCATTTACTCCTTCGTAAAGCAGCAATATCGTGTTTGAGACAACTTGCTCAGCGAGAAGCTAAGGAAGTATGTGAACACGCGATGAGTTTAGCAAACGAAAGTAGAGATACAAATATTGTTGAAGGTTTAACAATAACCGAGACAGGTCTTCCGGGAGTTCTTTTTAGTTTACTAGACATTGAAACTGATAGTGGACTCATTAAAGATATACACGATATTTTAACAAGTATGCTACAAATGTTAGCGGCTAATAATCTCTCTCTTTGGATAGCTCTTTGCAAAGACGTACTTACAGTAGCATCAGAAGCTAGTACATGTGAAGAAATATCAATAATATCTAATGAAGATAGCCTTGTAGGTAATGACAGTGCTGATGCAGAAGGTGATGATGACCAAGCGGAGTTTCATGCCGATGAATCTAAATTGCGCCCTAGTGTATCTCCAAGGTGGCCAACGCGTGTTTTTGCTGCTCAGTGTGTCCGTCGTATTATAACCACTTGTATAAATAATAATAATAAACAAGCACATTTCGACTTATCAGTCGCTAAAGAATTTCAGCAAGTAAAAGGTCGAGGTGATTATCTAGTTTTACATCTATCTGATCTTGTACGAATGGCTTTTATTGCTGCAACAAGTGATTGTGATCCATTACGTTTGGAGGGATTGAAAACTCTTCAAGAAATTATTGAAAAGTTTGCTAAAGTACCTGAACCTGAATTCCCGGGACATTTACTTCTAGAGCAATTTCAGGCGCAAGTAGGAGCTGCTTTAAGACCAGCATTTTCTCCAGAGACACCATCTCATGTAACCGCTGCCGCTTGTGAAGCTTGTAGTGCTTGGATAGGCAGTGGAGTAGCTCGGGATCTTAATGATCTTCGACGTGTTCACCAATTGCTTGTTTCATCATTAGAAAAACTACGTGATGGCCATACACGTCCGCAGTTATATAATGAAAGTCTTCTAACTTTAGAAAGATTGGCTATTCTTAAAGCATGGGCTGAAGTATATGTTGTAGCGATGATAAACAACGGTTCTACTCCAAATATACGTAATTCATCGTTAAGAAATATTAGTAAAACAGAAAATACAGATAATGATGATTTTGGTCAATTTGAATTTCAAAATGAGAGTCTCTTGAGTTTAGTACAACCTGAATTATTGAGTTTAAGTCAATATTGGCTTGCAGCATTACGTGATCATGCTTTACTCTTATTACCACCAGAATTTGCAAGTCAATTACCTCACGAAGGAGGTGCATTTTACACAACAGATACAATGGAATCTGCAAGGCCTTATTATATTAAATCATGGTCACCTATTCTTCATGCTGCTGCTTTGTGGTTAAATACAAAAGGATTTGATTTGAATCAAATGACGGTCGATAATATTCCAACGCCTAATAATAATTGCAACAGCTACAACAACAATAATAATAATAATAATCATCACCACCATCATAACAATAAAAATAGTAACAACAATAATAACGGCATCAACAACAACAACAACAACAACAACAACAACAACAATAATAATAATAATAACAATAATAATAATAATAACAATGACAATAATAATCCTTCAGATAATAATATTAATAATTCCAAATCAAATACTAGTATCGAACATTTTCATCTTCTTTTCGGTATTTGTATGGAAGCACTATGTAGTTCACGTTCTTCTGAGTCTCCACAAAATATAAAAATCTGTCTCAGCGCCCTATTTACTTTATTAGACTCCATGTGGGTTAGAAAAATTTTAACTGCCGATATTTCACTTCCTATTGAACTTTGTAATGTTCTTCATAGACTTTTATTGACGCAAGACAACTGTATAATTCAAATGATGACAATGGAAGTACTGAAACAAATTGTAAAGGCTGTTGAAGAAAATTTAGAAGAAAAAAAATTAATCGAATTAAAAAAATTGGTGCCAGCTAATTCAGAAGCGATAAATCGTGAAGAATTAGAATTATTGGGCGAAGGAGGAGAAACAGGAGAATTGAAGCCAGGCAAATCATTCATTTTTGCAGTTTTAGAAATTTGTCTTTGTGTTTTAGTTCGACAATTACCTGCTTTGAATCCTAATCCTGAAGGAACAACTGCTATTCTATTACAAAAAAGTTACGTTGCTTCTGAAGAAAATGGAAAACTTATTACTTTAACTCTCAGTATTATGGAAACTCTTCCATCTCTTTGCTCACCTCAAGGTGCTCTATCAATTCTTCCAACTCTTCTTTATTTAGCTACTGGTATTATACGAGAAACTGGAGTTCGAGTTGATAATCAAAATACCAGAACAGCATCGGAGGCATCTGTTCATGCTTCGTTACATTGTTTGAAGAGTTTCATCACAAATAAATATTCGACGTATACAGGAAGTCAAAAACAGTGGATGGAATTACTTCAAAGTGCTCTTGCTAAAATAATCGATTTAGCTAAATCAGGAAATGATGAGACAAAAATGGATGAAGTTACAATGATGCTTGGTATAGCTGTTTTTGTTCTTCATGCAGTACCAGAAGTTGTTAGCGCACCGAATATACAGTTTCCTTGCATCAATCATTTTAGACAAGCTATTCAGTCTACTAATACTCTGGTAAGTAATAAAAACTTTTTTTGTAATATTGTTATTCGTAAAGTATTTTTTTTTTTTTTTTTTTTTAATAAATTTATGTTGTTTTTAGGTGAGGTTAAAATGTGTTCAGACATTGAAAACAATATTTATACATCCAGAAAAAAGTATTAGTACTCCTTATATCCATACTCTTGCACCCAGATTAGTTGAATATTTATATAGCGATCAGAGTAAACAAGTTGAAAATGATCTCGAATTGTCTTTTACTATAGAATGTATTAGTACTATTGAAGCTCTCATTACTCTTGCTGATTCTAAAACACGTAAGTTTTTATTTATATTATAGAAACAATTTAGAGTGTATTTCATAAAATAAATTTTATTTGTATTAATTTTTAAAAATTGCATACGGATCAGGAGAGCTAATGCAAGGTATTTTAATATGGCATTAATTTTTTATAACCGAATAAGTCATATGTGTTATTTCTAAGATTAAAAAAAATTATTATATTATTCTATTAGATACAAATAAGTTATATGATACTTTGTATTATTCTGATTTGTAATTTGGACGTATACTCAATTGTTATTAATTGTACTAATTTTTTGTAGGTATTCAAATGCTGACTCTTCTTGTCCCAATATTGATAAATTATCTGTTAGAAGAAGATAAATTACTACAAGGGAATCAATGGCAAATAAGTTTACATCAACAGAGTTTTCAATGGCTAAATAAGATTGGTCCAAAGTATCCTCAAGTAAGATAATAATTTTAATAATAAATTAGATAATCAATAATAAAAGTTCATCAATATTGATTAAATTTTTCTTTAAGGAATTCAAAACTTTGATGTCACAATCCACTGAGTTAAAGACTAAGTTAGAAAATGCAGTGCATTTAAGCCATCAACAAGCACAGAGACACTCAAAGCAACCAGAAACAATAAAACCATTGTTTACGAAAATAGTAACTCCATCTATAAAATTAAAAACTGATTTTTCAAATTTTAATTAAATTACTAAAAAATAAATTGATAAAAATAAACTCATAGCTACTAAACACTTATATAGTATTATTTCAATAAATTTTATTTAAATGTTAGAATTAATTATTGATAAATGTTTTGTAAAAATATCAACTGAAAACTATGTGAAATACTATAGGCATGTGAATAATAAAAAAAACTAAAATAATCATGGATTTGCAGGATCTGTATTAATAATATGCACATATAAAAAATCTGTGCATATATGATATATGTTAAAAACAAAATAGAATTGTATAGAATAGATCAAGCATAATAAGATGAGAAGAAAAGAAAAAAATATATTAATTTTATTTTTTTAGTTAAAAAACTCAAAAAAATTATGTTTTTGTAATTTTATTTAAATAAATTAACAAAGCCAAACGAAATACCTACTACAAATCGTTGTTTAGAATACTTTTTTGTTCATTTTATAAAATTGACAAAAAAATCAGTTTATGAATTATTCCAGATAATTAAGAGACTTATTTTTAAAAGTAAACAATGAATTTAGAAACAATTTTTTACTATGTTTCAGAGTTTCATATTATCTGAAATGTTACAGATAATTTTATACTTTTTAAGAAACCTTACTATGAAAAAAAGGCTTTGGGGTGTTTCGAAAACTTTCGTAGTTATTTTAGACTGCTTCTGAACTTTTCTGAATATTTCAGAAAGTTATAGATATTGTTCGAATGATTAGCTTTAGGAATATTTTTAAAAGTTAAGTATACATCGATAAAATTGTCAAATAATAATCATGGGTAGTTTATTTTTTTATCATACAACAACAAAGGAAGAAATTTTATTAACTTACATTCCAGTATACTGTGTCAAAAAATCTTTTATTCGATGGTCGTTTTTTAAAAATTAATTTTTGAGTTTATTAATAATAAAAGTGAACTTTTATAGCAATTTATTGTAATAATATGTATTGTTATGCAATATTTATCCGATACTCAGAAATTATTTTTTTAATAACCGCACAAAATTCCACATTACATGTGTGGAAGGATGTATTAAAAATACCGACAAATTTTATTTTTTTAAATGATCATCAAATTTTGTCAGAGGGTGCCAAAATAAAGACTCTGTCAAAATGAGAGCTCTTAATATTGAAATTTAGAGGTCACGATTAAAAATTATCTGTTTCCCATCTAAAGAACATTAGAAGAAATATTTTTAAACTTTGTATCGTGATACATATTTCTATAGTAATTTTAAACTTTTTTTGAATTTGAAATTAGGAATTTGAAAATTTTTTTGTACGCTATACAAAAAAATTTTCATGATTTATTGATAAATTTACATTTTCAAAAGTTATTCGGAATTAAATTTTGACATCTTAAATTTTCGCTTTTTTTTTCATCTTCAATGAAATTTCGTATCCTCTGTCGAAGTTTAATGATTATTTGAAAAAGTAAAATTTGTCGGTTTTTTTGACACATCCTAATTTGTACTATAAATTTTCGTTAAGTAAATCATATTAATAAAATATAATTTATTAGTAGTGCCCTGATAAAAAAAAAGTATTGAGACAAAGAAAAAAATATTGAAAAGTATTGGTTTTCTAGTCAATCCAATACTTTTCAATACTTTTTTCTTTGTTCCAATACTTGTTTTTATTCAGGGTGTTTTATAGAAAATATTGTAAACTAGAAAAATGTGTTTAATATTTTCTTTATGAATACTTATTTCTAAGGAGATGTATTTTATTTATTAATGACTAATTTTAATTAATTGAATAAAAAATTTGTTCTTAATTAATGTGATAAGATTTTTAGTGCAAATTCTTAATCCTGAATGAGCAATGAATGAAAGATTTTTTTCCCTAAAAATTGATATTCCATTTATTTTATGCAGAAAGTCATCATAAGGTCATGTGAAGTAGCCTTCGAAAAACCTGTATAATTACTAAAAATTCCCGTCTGAGTATGGGTTTTAATTACAATGAATTTAATAATTAAAAAATATGACAAAAGAATTTTTCTTTCCCTAGAAATAGATTCCTTCTGACATTATGGTGATAAGCTGAAAAGGGCCATATTCTCTGACCAGTAAAGAAGGTGCATTGCCGCTTCCCCAACACAGAGATCTGTCTCTTCGACGCTGCTTGGAACAATCGCGTAAAATTGATTAGATGAACTCTTTTCCATGTGGACTTCATGGAATATCCGGTACACTCTGTTAGCTTGAAAGTATCAGAAAGTTTTAAAAGAAGACCTTCAAGATCAATTGTTTTCCAGTTTATTTGCTTTTTATTTACAAAAAAAGCATAAATTTGTATTTAAAGTCAGTAACTCAATTTTTAATTTTTTTATGACCAAAAATAGATAAAGATTCAGTTCTGAATGTTAGTACATTATACTCAATATTTTCTATAAAAAATTATCAATAATATAAGAATAGATGTATTTTTATATTATATTGCCTTGTGATATATAAAAATTTGATAAATATACAAATGAAAAAAAGATAATTAATTAATTCATTTGTTTATCTTAGCTATAATGATCACTTATCGGCCATGGAAGATATTGATAATTAAAAAATTTTAAAAGTATAAGTGGCCTCCAGTTCTTTATACTTCAGATTCCAATTAGCTGATCTCGTTCGTTCTATCAAGAGACAAGTTTTTTAACCTAAATATAATAAGTGATTTTAAAGTTCAATAAACTTTGAAATTTTGAATTATTTTTTTGAATGCCACAACATCAATTGATTGGATCAAAATCGGCATCAATTCTTTTATGTTTAAAACTGTGTCGATGTATTATCTTTAAAAGCTACTTAAAGCTTTAGTAAATTAGAAAAAAAGCGCGTTTCGAAATTTCTTGGCTGTGTATTGTAGTAAGTTTTAATAAAAATTCAATTTAAAAAAACAATACGAAAACTAGGCTACTGATATGAAATAGGGCACCAGTTCATCGTATTCTTAAACTAATAAAAAAATCCCGGTCACGAAATATTAATTTGTTCGGGAGTAATCGTTGGTACATACAAAATAAGGGTGACTTCAGGACGATCACGTAAAATTTTTTTCGAAACGTTTTTTTTTTTTTTTTTTCTTCAAAATATCCCTAGCGGATCCGATTACACCGAATACACTAAAATCACACGGTGTAAATGTGAAAAAATTACACTGTACTTACACCAGAGTACCACGGTGTGTTACAGTAGGATTTCAGTGTAGACACAGCGGTGATCAAAAACTGCTGCGTTACACCGTGTTTAAACCGAATTCTCACTTTGAATGTAAACAACAGGTGTTACACCGTCTCTACACTGGAATTCCACCGTAAATGTAAAAAAGCGTGTGTTACACCGTCTCTACACTGGAATTTCACCGTAAATGTAAAAAAGCGTGTATTACACCGTTTCTACACTGGAATCCCACCGTGAATGTAAAAGAGCGTATGTTACACCGTTTCTACACTAGAATCCCACTGTAAGCAACAAGAACATAGATATTACACCGTACTTACACTGACTTTACTCCTAAACTTTTAAATCGGGTATTGCACCGTATCTATGCTGGAATTTCACTAGTTATAAAAATACCAGAAATACCCAGAAATCCCATTGTACACTGAGAAATAAATTTTCTTTCGAAAAAAAGAAACAATGCCGCAATAAAAAATTAATTTGCCGGAGATTTACAATAATTCAATTTCTGAGTTGAAAAAATAAAAATTTTCAATCAATAATTTTCTTTTCAAAAAATTTTTATAGATTTCGGAAAAGAACAATTTTAGATGAAAATTCATAAATTTTCTATTATCTAAAATTTTTTTTTCTAAACACAAAAAAACTATTGGTAATTATTTACAAGTGGGGTCCACCATTTTTATTATCATTTTTATGAACAAAATTTTTTTTTTATTTTTTACAAAAAAAAAAGTTGAATATCACCATTTTCTAAAAAATTTATAAATTTTTTTGAAAATTTGTTAAAATTGTGTTAATCAAATTGTTCATTTTTTTATGTATTTTTCAAAATAAATATATCAAAATTTTCAAAAAAAAAAATGAAAATTAAAAAAAATGAAAATTAAAATGGTGGACACCACTTGTAAATAATTACCAAATTTTTTTTCAACAAAAAAGTGACTGTGAGAAAAATTTTTATTTCTTCAACTCAGGAACATAATGATTAAAAATTATCAACAAATTAATTTCTTGTCACAACAATATCCATTTTTTTTTAAAGAAATTTTTTCTGTTTGAGTCAGCAAAATGACTTGTACATTCAAAAACTCTGTTATCAAATGATTCTACTAAAAAATTGTTAAGCCTAGCACATTATTTAAAAATGATCATACTCCATAACATTTGTACTTAAAATTTTATTCACAAAGATAGAAATACTTTTTTTTCTTATTTATTTTAATTAATTAATTTTATTTTCTTATTTAATTTTATCTAATTTAATTAATGTAATCTAATTTTGTTAGGGAGTGAGGAAATTTTTGCAATATTTGTTGGACATTTCGTAGTAGAAAATATATGTTTACAAATTCAATCACTTATTAATTAAAGCACACTAATAATAAATAATGCATGTTTTATAGTATGAAATAATATTTATTGATTTAATAGAAATAAATCTTTTAAGATTTTTGCAAGCTTTTGAGATGATATACGTAAAAAAATTATAAAAATATTAAAGTTACATAAAAAAATTATCTTTTTTTGTTATCAAAATCGAAATTCAATCTCAAAAGTACACTTTCAATTTTATTAACTCGTTAATTAAGATATATCAGTTTTATAAATAAAATATTGACTACTCATAATAGTATAGGATCCATTACTTTGAATTAGCGACAATAATTATAGAATTGCTATAGGAACTGTTACCATAATTTGTATTCGTACTCCTTATCATTGAACAGGAACAAATTTCGTAAAATAATGGAGACAGTTCCTATATTTTCTTTTCATGTACAGTCATTCAAGAACTGTTTATTTATTCATTTCGAAAGTATTACTTACTCGATACATTTATAAATTTCATACTCTTGATAATCTCTTTGTCATTAGTCAGTTTCCCAACAATTTGGAAGATCAAAAACAAAAGATGCCCATGTCTGTACATATTTGAGTTGCAGGCCGGACTAATTTTAAATTGCTTACAAAAAGTTATGTCGTTGCTTTATTTCTACTTGTTTAATATAATTTGTACCATAAGCACTTTTTTAAAACGTAAACTTTTACGAAAAATCCTTTAAATCGAATATTCTTTGTTTTATTTATAAATAAAAATAACATTTGCTTTTTATGAATTGATGCCCC